>NW_019726279.1:106625-113793 GCF_002891405.2 Cryptotermes secundus
CAAAAGTTTTCCTACTCTCAAGGTTCCCAGGCAGTGCACGGTTGTCTTTCTAGTAGGTATACTTTTGAGAGAGGGTAAAGCTTTAGAAAGTGAAAAGAGTAAAGCGTTAGGAAATGGATTTTGCTATGAGCAGAGAAGTTCACAGCAGGGGTTTTACTGTGTAGGGTCGGAATTTTGATATTAACATTGGGAAGGATGCAGTGTAATGTAGAATTTGGGTGCCAGTCAGCATTTGCTCTAAGACTGATGAAACCCACGGAAAACATTGTTCGAATTCGTCAGTCGTGGAGTCTTTCAGATGCATGACTATCATGCATATTATTTTTAAGGAGTAAGTTCGTACCTCGCAGGAAACACATTGCATCTCGATTCTAAAGATCGATTAGTTAATGTATTTTAAGGAGGTAATCGCCGATACTTCTGGGACTTGTATTAAACATATGAATATACTCTGTGGGTAAAGTACAGACTTTTTAAAATGCTAAAGCATGCGGTGCGTATAGTAACCACTGCGAATTTAAAGTATTAAACTACTTTCAACTTTTCTTCTATCTTCTTTAGAAATATTCGGTTACGTGGCTCACGCTGTTATGTTGTAGCTTGTGTTTATGGCCCATCTCCCTGGCTCTAGAGACTGGTATTTGCGGGAATCTCGACCTTGTTGCAAACAAGTCTATAACCTCGCTGATCAGACAGCTGTCAAGGACCCAGACTTCCGAAGATTTCCGAATGGTTTCCCAATATGGCGCAGCCAGTCGCGTGGGCGATCACGAGGTTGATCGGCGCGTCGGTAGCCACACCTTGCCAACCAGGAAGTCCATTATGACAACTGTGGTTCATATTAGGGTGCCATTTTGATACAGAAGTTATGAAGATGTCTGGTGTAGCGCTCTGGACTTGTACTTCTGAGGTGTTAGGCTCGAGTCTAGGCAGGTCCACGGGCTGTATGTCTTTGTGATTTTCCTCAGTTCTCCAGGCAACTGTCAGGATCGTACCTCCATTAACCCACGACCGCTTCCTTCCAAATCCTTTCAATTTCGGAGAAATCTCTGTTGTGGGACAAAACACTGAAGAATAACTTAAATTTCGTCGGACGCACAGCGTCCTCATAATCAAGAAAACATGGACCCATACACCTTCATGGTAGTGCTTAATTAGTTAAACACAGGGACAGCTTTACCGTACGGGCTACAGGCTGGACTGCCGGGGTTCGATTCCCAGTAGGGGCAACATTATTCTCTTTTCCATAGCGTCCAGACCGGTACTGGGGCCTACCCACCCATCAAATCTGTTCTGGGGCTCTTTCCCCAGGGGCATAAACCTGAGCACTCACCTTTATCTAGTGCCGAGACCAAGAATACGTGGCTCTATAAATGCACTCCCCCATACCTCTTCGTGACTTAATGCTTAATTAAGCACTGTCTATCTATGGCTCTACAGCCCTTGTGGTCCTTGGCCGCTTTTTCAGTTTATTAATCTTTACACAGTTGGTAGGACTCCTTGGACAGGGGATCAGCCCGTCGCAAGGCCGCTACCTAAACACAGAATATACGTAGACATCCATGCCTCGAGTGGGATCCGAACCCAGGATCCCAGTGTTCGAATGAGCGAAGAGTTTTCATGCCTTAGGCCGCACGGCCAATGTGATCGGCTTATTAAGCACTACTTTACATTTTTTTACGTGATGTCCTCTAAAGATAAAAGAAAACCACAGCAACATAAGAATCAATATGATAGTACCACTGAGTTAGCCTTCGTAAAAATGTTTAAAACACTTTAGGTATAACGGAAATGTCTCGAGTTTATGAGCATTCCATAAAATATAATGGATCCCTTCGTGATCCTTAGTGTTGCAGGAATGGAGTGTTCTCTCCATGTTGTCGAGGGATGTGCTGGTTTCGTGAAGCTATTGTCTTATTCTAAAGAGAAGCAGCTTTATCTCGAAAGGCAAATATTTTATTTTTGTTTCGTAGTCGAGTGACTGACGCCAGAGGACAATTACTGAACGGCTATACGTCTGTGAAACTCTCGACACACGACAAAGTTGTAACTGACATTTCTTCTTTTGCTCTCAATCATAGGAGTCGAAACATGACTTTAAGGACAGGTGTCACTAGTGTAAAGTCCTTTGAGGATTGGTATCGCTTTTGTGCTACTAACTTCCTCTGCTGTTTCTCATATTCCTTTCCGTTCCTACGTGTTATCGACTATTGCGTCAACAACGACGTTTAACGCCATCTACCATGAATATCACACACAAATATTCAGTTGTAAACTGTTTCAGTTATATAGTACATCACACGTTACATGAAACTAAGTAAGTAAAGCTATCCCTGTAACAGACCGTAGAGGCCCGTAGGGCTGTGAGACGTCGAGGCTCCCACATTTTCTAGACAATCGGCTCACAGATGGCGGTGAGGTTGGAAGTCTTACGCGCCGGCCGTCCTTTATCCTCCAGGAATATTCCTGGTACTCATTTCTGTTAGAGGCTGAGTCGACCACCGGGCTATAATGCGGCTGGAAGGAATAGATCAATTGAAAAAATCCACCTCATCGGGATTGGATCCCGCGACCTTCCGGCTTGTAGCATAGTGCCTCGTTACATATCCGCACCACAGTATTATAAACATTCATGGAATAAACATGGCACTAAATAACTAACTCTATAGAGCCGAGTCGTTCTTGAGAAGCTGACAGTTGCTCAGCCACTCAGTGAATTCCCAGCATTTTATAGAAAGCGAAGGTTCATTACCGTGCTCACATCAGCCCGCCACTTGTCCCTTTCCTGAGCAAGGCGAATTATCAAGTCAGTACGCACATTTATTTCTCTAAGATGTTAACATTATGCTGCCATCTACGTCTGGGTCTACCTAGTGGTTTCTTTCTTTCAGGTTTTCCTACAAACTCTCTATATGAATGCTACATGCCCTGCCCACCTTACCCACCTTGACATGATCATTCTAATTACATTTGGATTAGACATGACAACGCTGAAACAAAAAATGCTCGTCTGTTCATGACCTACATAACTTACATTTATGCAACGCCGTTGCTATGGTAACCTGAGATTGAGCAATGGCGGTGGTTAATGTGACGCTTTCAAATAGAAGGATATCTGTAAGAATTAGAGACCCATTTCTTGGTGATCGGATTACAGAAGAATGTGTCATCAGTACACCCTTGTGTTTTATTAGCCCTCGGACGCGGGGTGGAAGAATAAATTGCAACGCCCCTTCTGGGATTTGAATTTCGGCTCATTGATTCGCAACGATTCGTTTTGTGACGGAAATCTCACTCCAAATAACAGACAAGGAAATAATAATAATAATAATAATAATAATAATACGGTAAAGTTCCTGTGTTCAGTTAATTAATCACCACGCCATGAAGACCTACGGGGAAGTGGAGGTATAGCTCCACCATTCTTAAACTCTGCACTAGATGGAATTGAGTTGTTAGCTTCAAGTTCCTGTCGTTTTACCCCCGGGGAAATGGCCTCCGGTAGCCCTTGGTTAGAAGGCTGAGGGAGCTTCAGAGCCGGTCTGGACGCCTTGAAGAAAGGAAAACCCTCTTTCCCTTCCTATACCGACTGAGCTATCGTGACTCCATCGTATTAATAATAATAATAATAATAATAATGTCTCCAACGTATTAATAATAATAATAACATTGACTCCAACGTATTAATAATAATAATAATAATAATGAAATAACGAAATAATTAGAACAGTATTTTCTGTGCGAAGTCATGAGTTATCCGGGTATAGGGAATTCTTTGTTATGAAACGAAAATGGTCCGTTATATCCGCAGATATCGCCATGAAGTCTGAATGTGATTTATATCGTGAAAAGTCTGTCTCATTGCGACTGATTCTGGTCTGTTCCTGCCAGCTGCACCTGAGTTTCTCTGTCCGTGATGTTTTTCAAACAGAAAATGTTGTATGCATTTCTTGTTGTCACGGAATTTGGCGAACCAGCGACAATTGCTTCCATCAATATCGCCTACCGCACTGCGACATTTCCGAACAGACTTAACGTGCTATAAACATCATCAGCTTCATCTCAAGGCCTCTTACTGCGTACGAGATTTAAAGATGTCCTATTAGCTACAGAGATAATTTAGGGTCTGTTCTGTACCTATCGGTACATCCAAAACCCCAGCAATTCTGTGCCTTCTTTCTTTCTTTTTTTAATTTTCTTAGACGCATCGGAATAGCGTAGTTGGTTGAGGCACTATGCTACAAGCCGGAAAGTCGCGGGTTCGATTCCCAATTAGGTCAACAGAATTTACCTAATCCTTCTAGCCGCACTATGGCACTGGGGTCGACTCAGCCTCTTACAGAAATGAGTACTAGGGATCTTCCTGGGGTTTAAAGGGCGACCAGCGCATAAGGCTGAACTCACCGCCATCTGTGAGCCGAATGTCTAGAAAATGTGGGAGCCTCGACGTCTCACAACCCTATGGGCCTCCACGGCCTGCTACAGGGATAGTTTTACCTTCAGAGGCGCTCGCGTTGTTTCGTAGGGCTTGTCTGTCTCTCTGTCTGCATTAAACATTTCAGGGAAAGATAAAATTATTTTCACGAAATCTGGTGTTGGAAGGGTTTATTAAGATTTGTCGATCACATTAACAATTTTATTAAGATCTTACAAAAATAATGAACCGTCTACATGAACATTACATTCTTTTCTGAGTGCGTGTCAAGAATATCTCGCTGAACATATGTCGGAGCGAAATGTGTTTGGAACAAAATTTGTAGAGGGAAATAAGTCACGCGTTTTTATATTCAGTGACCTCAGATTCCTCCACAGTGTCGCAAACCGAAGTCATCCATCTCTGTAGTGTCATTTGGTTTCGGAGATGCAGTTGATAAGTCTCCTCACGCACTCATGTGTGTTTGCGTGTGCTATAATGGAGCCTTACCGTCTGTAGTGGTCTTGAATCAGAAGAGACTTTTGTGACAGTCCGTCATTGCGCCTTATCTAGGGTTGGAGTCCGCACTACTCGAAGACGACGCCCCAGAGACTCGACAACAGGCGGATTCCTGTAAAATACTGGCTAGAATTTTGTGCGTCTCCGAGACTCTGCTGTCATTGCTGACGTCACCAGCCCATCCGTTTGAAGCAACTAATTCCTTGCAGCTGAGTCCCTCTTGACAAGCCACCAGTTCCTCAGTTACTCTAGAATTTCCAAACATTTTATGGAAGGTTCATTACCGTGTTCACTGAGCCAGATGAATCCAGTCAATACCATCCCATCCCCTCCCATTTCTGTACTGGTGTACTTATATAACACTCGGAATTACACCGTTTTCGGACTCTGTTCATCTTCCGATATTCTGCAAGCTAGAGAACACAGCGTTTCGGAAATTGGATCTGTTCCCCTCCTCAGGTGAGGGGGAGACACCTACTCTGTTGGATCCCTAACTTCGATCACCTAATTATTTAATTCTATGCCTGGGTGTTCATGGTATTGTTGGCTAGATTGTAGAAGAAATTTCTACCTTCCTTTCTATCCTAGTTCCACGCATGTACGTGCTTTGTCATAATTTTTATTGCATATTTCCATGTTACCTCCCTTCTGCATAGCCTGGTCTCAGGTGTTTAAGTAGCTGTAGTGCATTTAAATTGATTTGTCAAACGAGAGGACGGGTCTACTTTTTGTATATGATTTTAACGTTTATCAGTGCAGTCCTCATCGGGTCTGGGTTCTTTAGGGATCCCGACCCTCTTTTGACATCTCAGAGTTAAGACTTAATTTTTTGTGGCTTCCTATGACCCCAAACGGGCCAGGACTTGGACTTGGGCATGGGCTATGACTGAAGTTAGTAATTTTTAAGGCCCGTTCAAANGACGATATTGTAAGTCACGAGATAAGTAAATTTTTAATTTAAAAACTATAGCCAATAAATTAAAATAGATTACAGCGTCTCCGAGAACTGAGCGACTCTGCTGTCATTGCTGACGTCACCAGCCCATCCGTTTGAAGCAACTAATTCCTTGCAGCTGAGTCCCTCTTGACAAGCCGCCAGTTCCTCGGTTACTCTAGAATTTCCAAACATTTTATGGAAGGTTCATTACCGTGTTCACTGAGCCAGATGAATCCAGTCAATCCCATCCCATTTCTCTATGATACATATTAATATTAATCCTCCCACGTAGTCTAGGGCTTCCTAGTGGTCTCTTTCCTTCTGGGTTTCCCATGAAATCCCTGTATGTATCCCACATCGTCCCATGTGTGCTACATGCTCTGTCCATTTCATCCTCCATAACTAGATTATTCTAATTATATTTTGCGAAGAGTACAAGTTATTACATTTTTTCACAAACGTTAATACATCCACTCCCCATACACCTTCATGGCGTAGTGCTTAATTAGTTAAGCACAGGGACAAATATGCGTCTTTAATATTTAATTTAATTTGAAACATCGTTATAAATGAGTGTGACTTTTTCATTATGGATAGTATCAGTAATGTCCAAAGGGTGGAGGGTATCTGAGCTTCTTCCAACCCTAAAACTGAGGTTTGGGCTCTGGGTAAATTTCAAGGCCGTGTCAAACCTTGTAATAAACAGACAGACATGGATGGGCCGACTGATCCTAGGGCGGGAGGGGTTGCAGGGATTTTTCTGTCTTAATTTTACAGTCACAAACGTACAAACGGATTTAAACATTTTAAGCGGGTTCTCAACCCCCCTGAGCCGTCCGTCTGTGCGTTTGTCTGACGCAGGAGACAACTCATAAATCCTGGGTGGAGTTTCCAGTAATCTGACGTATTGGCAGGTTTATTACAACTTTTGTACATGTTTATTTTTGAGGTAAAATCTGACAACAAGAGAACAAGTAGATTGTAAAGGGTTCTGACGATGGTGCACTTATATAACACTCGGACTTTGTTCATCTTCCGATATTCTGCAACCTAGAGAACACAGCGTTTCGGAAACTGGATCTGTTCGCCTCCTCAGGTGAGGGGCTGACACCTACTCTGTTGGATCCCTAACTTCGATCACTTAATTATTTAATTCTATGCCTGGGTGTTCATGGTATTATTGGCTAGATTGTAGAATAAATTTCTACCTTCCTTTCTATCCTAGTTCCACGCATGTACGTGCTTTGTCACAATTTTTATTGCATATTTCCATGTTACCTCCCTTCTGCATAGCCTGG
>NW_019726279.1:114385-124499 GCF_002891405.2 Cryptotermes secundus
TATGCAGTTTTCTCCAACCTTCTGTCACTTCATCTCTCTTCGGTCCAAATATTCTCCTTAACACCCTACTTTCATTTCTTTAATATTATTATTATTATTATTATTATTATTATTATAATCGTGATCATCATTATCATCAACCGTCACTCGTTATTACATAACCGCTACACCAACCGAAATTTCTAGCGTACAAAACATACTTCCCGCTGCCATTGCCCTGGAAGTTCTTCGGATCGTCAACAGATGGCAGTAGCTAGTCTACGCCTGCTGTCACATCATGAGGACTGAGAGAACGAAAGAGAGAGACAGAGACAGAAGTAGTTGTCCATTGAAGCGCTGGAAATCGTGCAGAGAAAACGAAACGGACTGTACTCACCGATGACGTAGTAGGACTAGTCTTGTTTCGGGGCAGAGACGTTCCCTGTTTTCATTCTTTCTCGTGCCCAGAAACAGGTTTAGCGTGATTGCAGTGCGTAACCTTATCTACGTGCCTTTCATTTGAGTCATTTCACAGAATCATTCTGTAGCGTTGCGTGATTGCCCCACTCTGCACAACACGGTATATACTCATATCATGTGAACAAGTCTTACGGGAGGTGACACCGTATAGATTTGTGGAAGTTTACACGACGTTTCGGACGAACATATTTTCTCCATCTTCAGAACCGAAGTGTAAAAAGGTCCCTGTACTTAACTAATTAAGCACTACACCATAGAGGCGTATGGGGGAGTGGATGTATAGATCCATATTTTCCTGACCCCGGCACTAGTCGGAGGTGAGTGTCTAGCTTCACGCCTCCGCCGCTTTACCCCAGGGGAAATGGCCCCCGGTACCCGTCAGAGGCTGGGTGGGCCACAGAGCCGGTCTGGACAACGTGGAGAATAGAAAATTCTTGACTCTACCGGGACTCGAATTCCGACCCCTCGGTCGTCCACCCCGTAGGCAGTTGCTATATCAACTACGATATCCCGGTTGATCCCGACTAAGCTAAGAAATAATGTACCTGAAGATGGTGGCAGTTCGTACTTCCGAAACATCTGTAAATTTCTATCAGACTGTACGGTATCATATTCCAGAAGATTAACATTTGTTACAGTCACCGCCAAAGGTGCCTTGACTCTCATATGTACGTGTACCATCTGCTTTAACATTAGGGCTCTGCAGTCTGCCCACCGAGTTTGTCTGTTTGAGTGTTCCTATGGTTCTCAAATAAACAGCGACTGTTTCTGCAGCCTCGAACGACTGGGCTTTCTAATGGGGACACAGTGTTCTTCTGTCAGGTTCGAATTGTGTTTTTAAATATTTCTCATGTAGACGTCAGGCTTCTAATGGCTATTACGCTCGCTTTTTTTAGGTTATTTTAAACTGTGGCACGCGGTAGCGTAGTTGGTTGAGGCATTACGCTGTAAGCCGGAAGGTCGCGGTTTCGATTCTCGATAAGGTCATTAGATTTTTTTTTCCAATTGATTTAATCCTTCCAGCCGCACTGTGACCCTGGGGTCGGCTCAGCCTCTAACAAAAATGTGCACCAGGAATCTTACCGGGGGTAAACGGCGGCCGGCGCGTAAGACTGAAAACCTCACCGCCATCTGTGAGCCAGTTATCTACACCAGGCGTCGATCGCGGGATGATTTTTGGTCGATCTCATAGGCCTATAGTACTTTCAATGTTGCTTTTACAACAAACATGCGTCGTGTTATTTTTAGCAATATTTTTGCTTAAAGCGATGTAGACGATAGGAGGGGGTGGTAGATCACTGGCAGTTTGACACTAAAACGTCGATCACAACCTGCTTGAAGTTGGATATGCCTGATGTACACAATGTGGGAGCCTCGACGTCCCACAGACCCTATGGGACTCCATGGTGTGTTACAGGGATAGCGCCCTCAGTGTCTAGCCTATACAGCGTCGAATTGTACGTTAACCGATGAATAATGAATTAGAATGAATCTGAAAACAACCGGTCGTGGTTCGATCGATGTACTATCCCGACATTTGCTTGAAGTGACTGAGTAAAACAATCAGAAACCTCCCGAATAGGAGTCAAGAACGTTTGCCGCCACACCAAGCCGCCCGATGCTATTATGTGTTCTTTTCAGAAAGTATGAGGTAAGGTAAATTTGTTCCTATGATTAACTAATTACCCGCTACGCCATGAAGACGTGTGCGGGAGTGGAGATGTAGCTCCAACATTCTTGACCTTGACACTAGATGAAGATCAGCGGGCAGCTTCACGCTCCGGCCGCTTTAAACTCAACCCACTGGGTAGAAAGCTGGGTGAGCCCAAAAACCGGTCTGGACTGTGTTGAATGAAGAAGAATCAATTGCTCCTACCAGCAAACAAAAAACTCTGTGGCTTTAGTCCTCAAGCTAACTATACCGACCGAGCGACCGCTGCTTGTCGACGAAGTTAGTGCCAACTTTAGCGGATAGAGGGTATCGCGTGGTCACCGCAACGGATTCGCACGGCCGTTAATCTCGGTTTTCTAGACCGGATCCGCTATTTCCTTGAAACAGCTCCTCAATTATTCTCACGAGGCTGAGTGGACCCCGTTCCAGACCCACTACTTATCAGAAAATCTGGTTGCTCTGGGAATCGAACTAGGACCTCTGGATCTGTAGCCAGGAACTCTGACAACTAGACCACAGAGGCGGTCAATTGCTTCTACCGGGAATCTCAGAAATGTAAGAAATGGATGAAAATAGTTAACGTTGTGTCTTTCAGTCTGCTTGTTGAGGTCATCCTCAGTCTCCGACTACTGAATCCCCAGGAAACTTCTGAGTTCCGAAGGCGCACTGAATGTGCAGGAGGGCAGAAGAAGGGAACACGAGAGCCCTGGCGAGTTTACTGACCGAGCTACAGAATGTGGCAGTTCGCCTCGTAATCAGTGACCGGTAAACCCGCGTTTTATCGGCCGGTTTCCCCTCGCTGTAATCTTGTATACTATAACGCACGCACCATCTTGAGTCGCCTACCGTTTCCTTTCTGCTTCTGCGCATTGGCGCGTCACCCATATTGTTGCAGCTGAGCTGGGGCCCGCGTTTTAATGCTTCACTGCTTCCTTTAACAATACACAATAAGCCTTACAATTCTTCGAGACGATATATCGCAGTCGCTACAGCCACTGCCACGTGAACTGCACTAACGAGGAGTAGCAGTTCGATGCCCGCGAGGGGCAAGAGAGTTATCTCTGCAGCGTTCAGACCGGCTCTGGGTGTCACTCAATTTCGTATCCAATGGATACCGAGGAGGAAGTGTGTGTCAAGCTGACCGCTCACCTCCACATGGGGATGAGGTTAAGAATGTGTGGAGCTCTACCACCATTCACCTTACATATTAATGTACTGATGCTTAAACAGACACAGGGAATTTTTTACCTTACATTTTACATTTCTTCTTCGTAAGAAAGGGAAAACAATACGAGGAATAATGGAGAGAATTACAGAATTGAAACCCATATCTCATGGGATATAACGCCTTTCTGTTGAAAGTCAACTGACGTTTCGGAGGAACATGTTGCATAAATGTTCAGTTCTGAAGAAACAATCCTGAAGTGTGTTGGCTTTCAATGGACTACACGGTTTTGTATGCCAGAAGACAAAACTCTTCATAACCACCGGTGTCATAACCTCAAATCCTATAATTACAGTAAAAAAGGTAATGTTCCCCTCTGCTTAACTAATTAAGCACTACGCCGTGAAGACGTATGGGGAAGTGGATGTATAGATCCACGTTTTGTGAAATCGGCACTAGTTCGATGTGAGTGGTCAGTTTCACGCCCAGGCCGCTTTACCCCCGTGGAAGGAGCCCCTGGTGCTCCTTGGATAGGAGGTTGGGTGGACCCCAGAGCCGATCTGGACGAAGTGGAGAAAATTCTTTACCCTACCGAGACACGAACTCCGACTCCTCGGCTGTCCAGCCCGTAGCCAGTCACTATACCGACTGAGCTACCCAGCTCAATGTAATTACAGAATGAGTTTTAATCTGTAAAAGGATTAGCACACACAGACAAGTAAGACTTCTACATAAGGCGATCTTCTTTACTTCGTAAAGAACGCCAAATAAAAGGCGTTGTTGTATCGTCGCTTAATAGGGACATCATGTGTCGCTTGCCGCCTCCTTCATACTGCTTGACTTGCTCTTCAACTTGAAGCTGGAGGCAGATAGTTCCTCCGAAACGACTACAAGGTGTTAACAGATTAGATTATTAAACTGTAAGGCCTCACCATAGCTGAAGCGGTCAGTCGCTGGCTTCCTACCGCGGCGGCCCGGGGTTGATCCCGGGCCTGGTCAAGTGGGATTTGTGGTGGACAAAGTGGCGCTGGGGCAGGTTTTCTCCGAGTACTTCGGTTTCCCCAGCCAATCTTTATTCCACCAATTGCTCCACAATCACCCTCACCTATCATCTGGGGCTGGTACAATAGGCCAGAAGTGGCCGCAGTACAAGGGACTTAGTCCCACCCCACTAGCAATAAAAAAATTATTAAACTGTTCATGGCCAACGTTGTGAGAACCTCGAATACAGCGCCAAATAAACACACTTCCAGCTAACGGCCTTGGTTTGTCACCCGTCAGTGACGAGGTGACGAATGGGTTTGTCAAGCTCTGTTCGCGATGGAAATCAGGAAGCTTACGTGTTTACCATGGTTCTTCACGGAGAGACAGGCTGAGTTGCTCAGTTCTCCCGTCACGTCGCTGCTATCGCCTGCAAACAGAATTAGGAACTTTTTACATCACTTCAACTATGCAGTATACAGAACAGTTCCCGTAACGGCAAGATAACCTCACGCGGCTGATGGCGTGTCCGAAACCTCCATCCCACGGGCGCATAATTACCGCAGTTTGGAAACGTGTATTCCATTTCTGAGTATGAAACTTCACAAAGAACTTCTGACAACAACTTACAAAGGCTACTTTCGTTTAAATGCTTCTTCATTCTATACTTTGCCCGAAACGTCTTTGAGGTTACGTCATCGTCAGTAGCGTAGTTGGTTGAGGCACTCTGCTACAAGCATAGGTTCGATTCCCGATGAGATCATTGGAGTTCTCAGTTGGCCTAAAGCTTCCAGCCGCACTATGGCCCTCGGGTGGACTCAGCCTCCAACAGAAATGAGTTCCAGGAACCTTCCTGGGGGTAAAGGGCGGCCGGCGCGTAAGGATGGCAACTTTACCGCCATCTGTGAGCCGAATGTCTAAAAATGTGGGAGCCTCGACGTCTCACAATCCTTTGGGCCTCCACAGCCTGCTACAGGGATAGCTTTACCTTCAGAGGCACTCGCTGTTTCGTAGCGCTTGTCTGTCTCTCTGTCTGCATTAAACATTTCAGGAAAAGATAAACTTATTTTCACGAAATCTGGGATAGCTTTCCTTTTTCTTTATGCTATCGTCAGAGGATGACGCACATTGTAACATCCTGATTAGAACGTTGTAGTGAACCCTCGCTAATCCGGAATAATTTGGGGGAGGTCATCCTGATCGGTGAAGCGAAAAGGACAAAAGGACAAAAAAGGGGGAAAAAAAAGAAGACAAATAAAATGAAAATTGAATGGTATAAGTAGTGGTGATGAAAATAAATACAAAATATCATTGTAGAGCCTTTATTTTTTCAATTGACTAATCCTTCCGGCCGCACTATGGCCCTGGGGTCGACTCAGCCTCTAACAGAAATGAGTACCGGGAATCAATTAAATAATTTTCCTGGGGAGTAAAGCGCGACCGGCGCGTAAGGCTGACAGCCTCACCGCCATCTTTGAACCGATTGTCCAGATAATGTGGGGGCCTCGACATCTCAACCCTATGGGCCTCCACAGCCTGTTACAGGGATAGCTTTACCTTTCTTTTGCCTTTATTTAAAAACAGTAAAAAGCAATCCATTTATTCATCGATAGAAGACTCGGAAGTTGTGCCCGTTTTTGAACGTAATGAAGCAGGTTTGAAGAAAGTGTCAAGTTTTGTCTGAACAAAGAAGTGACTCGTCTGCCTTCCTAAATGCCATGTGTCTTTACTTTTAAAGTATGTACTCAATGTGAACAGCATTTTTCATATTTCGATCCTGATTAATTGTAACCGGATTAGAGAAGGTTTACTGTACTAGATTTTATTTTGAAACCAAACCAAAATGGCCGTGCTGCAGATCTCATTGAACAGACAGAATTTTTCTTCCGTGAGACTGCAAACTCAGACTATGACGTAAGATCGATGATGTTTCAGACAGACAGTAGCCTACATCGTTGGGTTAACTGCACTTATCTTTCTGTACCATTGTTTTCTATGAATCTTGGCCTCTCATTTTAAAGGACGAATATATTATCAGGATTTTATGGAGTGATTATAGACGGGGTTTGGATTGGTAATTGGATTTATTAAACATTTTAACAGAACGTAACTACAAGTAACTGTAGCGCTATTGCTAATTCACACATTCTACAGTTCGCTACAGTACGCAGCAAGTCTTCTCAGTCTGCTATTTCTTCAGAAGTTGTCGCCTGGTAACGGCTTCCAACTGCCTTGCTTTCTCAGTTTCCGTGTTCACGCCCTTACTGGCGAGAGACTGTAAGGCTAGCGGCCAATCTTCTGATTGACTTCAGTTGGCTAAACTCTACATTTGTTCTTCTTATAAAACTTAGGCACGGACCACATAGAAAACACGGCTTCAAACAGTTCTGTTGTTGCGTCACGCAGCTACCTCATCCCTTCCAATTTAGTTCATTGATGCGCGTTAGGAATTTGTTGCGTAGCAACGGGCGTTCTTTACAGAGTCTTTACTTAGCAACGGGTCTACATGCTACCATATACTGAGGACATCTGAGAACAGAATGCTCAGGCTTTCACAAGGTCTACTCTTTACCCCGAAGATGGAGATAGAGGTTGATCCGAATCATCAGCACTTTACCAAACTACATGGCGTCACATATCAGAAGACGGTAATATTGAAATTCATTTTCATGTGAGGGAAATGCGTGACACGTATTTTGAGAATTGATTGCTGGAACGTCATGCTAAGAGCGGCCGGGGCTAGGGGTGAGGCGCAGTGGATTACTGACATGCGCACTAGTCTCACTTCTGCGTGAGTTGGGTACATTTGGTTTAATGCCAAACGCACATGGCACTGTAGCACGCACCAGCCGAAGTGTAGACTAGCCCTCACATTTGAGAAAGGTTGTTAAAACATTTTTGATAAAAGTAATTAATTAAACAGAGGGTTCATTTTTAAACTGCGTCAAAGTAGAGGATATCTTATTTCACATCTCACTGAACATGAGATATCAGTCATCGTTAAGAAACGTGGTGGAGTTTTCCTCCATATTTCTGATTAATCAGTCCTCATGGCCATGTTTCGAAAGAGGAATGTAATATTTACAAACGTTTCGGAAGAATATACTGCCTCTTTTTTCAGGATAATGGATCACTCAAAAGTTAATAATCGTCGCAGACAGCTGTGATAACAGAAATTTCACATAATAATAATAAGAGTAGTAGTAATTTATCCCGGTAAGAGGCCGCGGAAGCTCATAGGGTTCTGAGACTTTGAGGATCCTACGTTTTCTAGACAATCGGCTCACAGATAGCGGTGAGGTTGTCAGCCTTACGCGCCGGCCGCCCTTTATCCCCCAGGAAGATTCTTGGTACTCATTTCTGTTAGAGGCTGAGTCAGCCCCAGGGCCATAGTGCGGCTGGAAGGATTAGGTCAATTGAAAAAAGAATCAATGACATCATCGGGAATCCAATCCGCGACCATTAGACTTGTAGTATACTTCCTGTATCAACTACGCTACCGCGTGCCCCACCCCCTCCCAAATTTCACGCAGTAAACCTTAATGACGCCGGCCACAGTAGCCGCGCGGTCTGAGGCATGAACTGTCTTCGCTCGCTCGGAAGCCGGGACCGTGGGTTCGGATCTGTTTCCTGTGAGGTACGGACTGAATTCTTATATATTATTCTTATACACTGCCGGTCACAGTAGCCGCGCGGTCTAAGGCATGCACCGTCTTCGCTCGCTCGGAAGCCGGGATCGTGGGTTCGGATGTTTCCTGTGAGGTACGGACTGAATTCTTATATATTATTCTTATACACTGCCGGTCACGGTAGCCGAGCGGTCTAAGGCATGTAATGTCTTCGCTCGCTTGGAAACCGGGATCGTGGGTTCGAATCCCACTCAGGGTATGGATGTTTAGTCTGTGTGTGTACGTTTTTCTGTGTTTGTATACAGGTAGAGGCCTTGCGACGAGCTGATCACCCGCCCAATGAGTCCTACCGAATGTGTAAGATCTAGAAAAACCGAAGTGAACGGAGAAGTTCATGGAGGTAGGCCTAGGCCCACTGGGGCTGTAGTGCCAAGGAAAAAAAAACCTTAATGACAGTGAAAGTGCCAAGAGGTCGGGTGTTTAGTATCATGCATTTGTAAGGTCTTAATAAATATTGATAAAAATCAAGAAGGTGTTGATTTTGGAAATATAAAACTGACCAACTTGTTCTTTGCATAGACACAAAGTTAACAGGGGGTTGGGGTTGATGAAACATTTTCTAAGGTGAGGGTTGAAGTTTGTAAACCACTGCTGTTATATTCAACACAAAGCCCGTAGATCCGTTTCGAATCTCGAAATCCAAGGAGATTTATTTTTATCCTGAAGATGGAGGCAACAAGGTTCTCCGAAACATTGGTAAATATCTGTAAATATCTGAACTGTAATCTGATTCTGATATCAATGAACATTCCGTTTTGGAGGTTTCTGACGTTTACAAATCTTAACTCCATGGAGCTGAGTATTTGAGAAGCTGCCAGTTTCTCATCTACTCAAGAAATTCCCTATATTCTATGGAACCCTGACGTTAATTTTCGTGTTCACAAGATCAGTCTACTCTATACCACCTTTATTCTATTTCTGTCTTAATATTACGTTTCCACCTAGGTCTAGGTCTTCCTAGTGGTTCCTTTACGTTATAAATACCTACACTTTTTTCCCCTCTGGCGCTACAGCCCCAATTTGGCCCTTGGCCTACCTCCATGAAACTCTCCGTTTCACTTCGGTTTACTAGGTCTTAGACATTCAGTAGGACTCCTTGTTTGGGTGATCAGCTCGTCGCAAGGACTCTACCTGTACACAAACACAAAACAAGCACACACAAACACTGAACATCCGTGCCTTGAGTGGGATTCGAACCCACGATCCCGGCTTCCGAGCGAGCCAAGACCGTACATGCCTTAGACCGCTCGGCTACCGTGACCGGCCCTCGTATTACTAGACCTATATGAATAGAAATAATTACTGTCTCCGTGCTTGCCTTAGACCGCTGGGCTACCGTGATTGCCACCTTCATGTTACAAATCAAAATTGTTTTGGGGTGAGTTTCAATGAATTTAGGAGCGGATGGGGTTAAAATCGTCGTATTAATCCGGTCTGCTTGTGTAGGTAGAAGGGGTTGCATGCCAGTAGCTCAGATGGATATAAACAGTTGCATGGGATCCGTAATTATCGGACGAATTAAACATGACCAAACTTCAACTCGGCAGCACAATTTGTCGGGCGGGTTCTTTCAGTAGACATTAGCATTTAATGAAAGTGAATGTGGCTCCACGTCTGTCAAAGTATGCAAAACTATTCGCTCCTTATACCTATAGAAAGTTTAATATTACTACTTGTCTTCAGAGATATACTTAAAAGAAACACTGAAGGTAAGGAGGCAAGGAGACATTGAAACGATATTAGAGAAGAAAGGCATCGCCGTGAAAACCTCAAAACTTACATAGATATTAGAGAAGTCTGAAATCACCATAACGAGAATTCAAGTATAGCCAACCTTACGGAACAAAACTCTTATTTCCCACCGATGTAGGAACACCGGAAATACGTCGAATATAGAATGTAATATGCTTAAACATTTACCAATTTAACAATGTAGAAACAACGTAACAATAGAATGAGTGTATTCTAAAGGGTGATTGAGGTTAGACAGTTCTAAGGGACCCAACAGAGTAGGTGTCTCCCTCTCACATGAGGACCTGGCCCTGTGATTGAGGTTAGCTCTTTCTAAGGGACCCAACAGAGTAGGTGTCTCCCTCTCACATGAGGACCTGGCCCTGTGATTGAGGTTAGCTCTTTCTAAGGGACCCA
>NW_019726279.1:124766-136384 GCF_002891405.2 Cryptotermes secundus
CCTGTCCCTGTGATTGAAGTTAGCTCTTCCTAAGGGACCCAGCAAAGTAGATGTTTCCCCCGTTCACCTGAGGACGGAAACAGATCCAGTTTCCGAAACAAAGTGTTTTATAGTTTCTAGAATACCGGGCGATTGATAAAAGTCCTAAAAACAGTAATTCTGGGAAGTGCTGGTTTCGAATCTCGGTCGTAACACCAGCTATCCTGAGTTCTTTCCATAGTTTTCCTATACTTTCTCCAGGCAAATAGTACCTCTGTTCGTCCACGACCACTTCATTCTGAATCCTTCCAAATTAATTTTTCATCAGTCATTCTAGCATTCGGCTGTATAGTCCTGGTATTAAGTGCGTCGCAAAACAGCACACAAAAAATAACAATAATTAATAATTATTGCTAAAGACTTCTACTTTCTGGGATATAGCGCTGTATAGTTCGCTGAAGGTCATCCGACATTTCGAAGGGTTATTTCATCTCCATCTTCAGGCTCGAAAAATAATCCAAGCAAGAAATCAGCAGATCCTGCTACCTTCTTCACGCTATTTTCTTGTTTCGCATATCCTTAGACCGTGAATATTGAGGCGACATGACCATCCGAAACGTCGGCTAAATTTCAACGGACACCATGGCGTTATATCTCACCGCTTTGAGAACCTAAAATCCTAAATAATTATTATTAGCTTCTAACATTACGACAAGCGAGATTTTATTTTATTTGCAGCGGTAAATAGGGCACTAAAATCGGTAGACGTCATTATTTGTAAACGGGATGACGGTTTTGGCGGCAAAATAGTTTCACCGAATGTGCCGTACATGAGATCCGAGTGTGGTCACTTAATAAATAAATAAAATCACGCACTTATCGTAGAGGGCACTGAGGGAAGGAATTCCTAGAAACACGTTGCCCAACTCCTGGACAAATACGGACGGACACGTCGCCGTGCGACACTGGAATTCCTTTCCCCTCCAAGTTTACTTGTCAGACCTCATAACCGACTTAAACTGCTCCATTTCTCCTTCTTAGTCCTTTAGGGCCTCTTTCGAGTCTCACCGCCGATATGTCGACCTCATTTCAGGTCTCCCAACATGGTTTCTTCTCCAATGTTGGTATTGCTTTTCTCTTTTAGGCTGTATGGGACACGGTGTAGCGTAGTTGGTTGAGGCACTGTGCTGCAAGCCGGAAGGTCGCTGGTTCCATTCTAGATCAGGTCTTTGGATTTTTTTCAATTGACCTAATCCTTCCAGCCGCACTAGGCCCTGGGGTTTACTCAGCCTCTAACAGAAATGAGTAAAGGGCGTGCGGTGCGTAAGGCTGACAACCGATTGTCTAGAAAATGTGTGAGCCTCGACGTCTCATAACCCTATGGGCCTCCAGAGCCTGTTACAGGGATGACTTGACCTTCTCCATTGGTTTATGTATTTCTCAATAGCCTCTGCTGTTACCTTACCGTGTTGCTCTTTCTGGTTACCTCATTATTACTCTGCCACAAATATTATGCAGAAAATATTGTTGACAACGATTTACTTAATATTTCAGTCGAAACAAATTGGCATCTCGAGAGCCCAGTGAAGGCACATCATTCCAATAAGATTATACTTTGTGGATGATACTGCTTCGTGTTACAAGCAATGTACTCCATTACATTGAACCAAGGATCCTTACCTTTCCTCTTCTCCTATGCCCCCCCTCCCGCCCCAAAAGCAACCGGGATAGCTCAGTCGGTGTAGAGAGTAGGATCCGGTGTTCGATTCTTGTCAGAGGCAAGAGAAGTTTTTGTTTCTCCACAGCTGCCAGTCCGGACCCATCCAATATCCGATACAGTGGGTACCGTGGCCTGTTNGTGATTGAGACTGGCTCTTTCTAACGGGCCCAGCTGAGTAGGTTTATCCTTCCGTACCCACCTAAAGACGGAGACAGATCCAGTCTCCGAAACGTCGTGGTCTTTTGTCTTTTACATACCAGACGATGGATGAAGTCCAAAATAAGCCAAAAGAAGTACAGGGATAACTTTACTTATTTGGTCCCCACTGGAAATCCACGTGTATAATGTGTGGAAATTTGTTCACAAATTCTGAAGGTAAGAGATCCTTTGGAAGACCTAAGTGTGGATGGAAGGACCATGATCTTTAATATGATATGATAGTGTAAATTGAATTTGTCTGACTTGAGATAGGATCAAGTAGACGGACAATTGATGACTAGCCGAGAAACTGCTGGCTGCTCTGTTATTTGTGGGATTATGAAATGATTTTGACCCTCCAACTGTAGGACTACATTGACCTTCATTCATACATCCTTATTTGTTTCTGTCTTTGCTCCTTGTTCCATTTGGGGTGCATTCCTGCGACGAAAGTGAATCTCAGTTTTGCGTTCGGTGCCCGTAACATATCGATCAGCCACTAAAGGTTATTAGAATTGGCCGCAATGGGATGAATTATTCAACTTACCATCTCGTCTGTTCTACAAGGTTGAACGTGTCTTTAATTGGACATGTCTACTGCACAAACGTTTTTTTAAACGTGTTCCAAATAGCATCCATCTTGTTAAGTATCCTGCAACTTCAGTCCATGCTTACCATGCATCTAATGAGTATTTTCTTGTACATTCACGCCCTGCGCAAATAGAACCAGTCCTGGACCATAACTTAACCATTTGTAAGAAGTATTTCCTACAGGGAGTTGTCGTGTAAAGACTTTTTTTTTTAATATTTTCCATGTTATATACAGTTTGCGTTCAGTTAAAAGTCGTAGGTATTTTTCCCCCCCAGGAAAAAATAACGCGTTGTGTGGGAGCAGAGTATGTACTACAGTCGCACTTTTCTGACGTGGTCACTGTCACCTTAATGCGCAGTGGACTTAAACAGGTGTTTGAGTAGTCGAGCAGGAGCTGTTACCGATTAAGTTTATTTATTATTATGACATTCTTTTTTTTCTGTTTTTTCTTTACTATACGAAAAACAAGATGATTATAACTATTCAGTTTAGCTTTGCAGTACTTTACTGCACTTACAGTAAGCTATAAAATGTTCCTGTACAGTCACGTAATTTTTTTTTATTCTTAGTGGGGTGGGACTAAGTCCCTTGTACTGCGGCCACTTCTCACCTATTGTACCAGCCCCAGATAGGTGAGGGTGATTGTGGAGCAATTGCTGGAATGAAGATTGGCAGGGGAAACCGAAGTACTCGGAGAAAACCTGCCCCAGCGCCACTTTGTTCACCACAAATCCCACTTGACCAGACCCGGGATCGAACCCTGGCTGCTGCAGTGGAAAGCCAGAGACTAACCACTTGAGCTATGGCTCAGCCCTACAGTCACATAAAGTGCAGTTCTGCACACTGTTGCAGGTCTCTATCAGGCTGTAAGGTGACAGCAGGAACCTAAATAGCTCTACAGCCTCTACACCTGCAGTAAGCTATAAAATGTCCCTGTACAGTCACGAAAAGTGCAGTTCTGCACACTGTTGAGGTCCCTATCAGGCTGTACGGTGACAGCAGGAACCTAAATAGCTTTACAGCCTCTCTGCACCTACAGTAACCTACAATGTTCCTGGACCTGTACATACATATCATGGACGAGAATCAGTGCAACAGGACGCTAAAACACAACATTATGAATAGTAGTCGTACTAGAAGCGTATACCAATACATGAATTGTAAACGTAAACTATTACTATTACAAACCAACATAAATTTTAATAAGACATGTTTCAAGAATAGGTTAATACCGAAATACGCCCACATTAATATACCAGAATATAATGAAGCAGCAAGGAAAACAAACACACAAGTTCAAATTTCGCGTATAAAAAACGAAATAAAATTCTTATACAAAAAGAAAGAACAGGTAAACACGCAACTTTACTACAAACATATACACAACGCAAACACATGGCAAAAATTTTGGAATATTATAGAAGACGCAATAAACCAAAAACTACAACACAAAATGAAAACAACACATTTAAAGCAACAACAAAAACTAAAAGACATGGGAAAACCCCCAAACAGCAATGAACAAGCATAACAACACAAGTTATACACGCGTACAAAATTGTACGAACACACTTTACACAAGACGAAATTCAGTTCTTAAGCAAACGGTTAAAATACAATTTACACTATAAAAATAAAAACTGGATTGAAACATTAGCTCTCGAAGCAGAAACAGCAATATCAAAACTAGATATAACAGAACACAACTACTATAAACACGTAGTTGCGAAACAAATCAAAGATATTAGCAGAAACAAAGATATTCTTAATAGCTATAATAGTAAGAGAGAATGGAAATTAGCTATGAATATAAAGAGGAAAATGCTAGACAACAGATTAATAGCAACAAAAGCAGGCAAAGGTAAACCATTAGTAATTATAACAGAAGAAGAGTATCAACAAAAAATAATAAAATTCATACATGAAAATAATTTTACACTAATTAACAAAGACCCAACACAACAATACCAAAACAATATTAAACAAACAACAAAACTGCACAAATACAATACAAAAAGAACAAAAATGGAAATACACAAACATGAATCCTATGGCCCCAAATATACACGCGACAATAAAACTACATAAACATAACACACCCATTAGACCCATAATCAATTGAAGACATGCCCCAGCATACCAAATAGCAACACTGTTATCTAAGACATTACAAGAATATTTACAATTGCCAAACCTATATAATATACATAACTCCAAACAATTAATGAATGATTTAAACACAATTATAATAGATGAAAACATAAGATTATGTTCTTTTGATATAGAAAACATATATACAAACATACCTAAGAAAGATATAATGAATATAACTAAGAATATACTACTACACAATCATAACATAAACATAAATACACAAAAGAAATTACATGCATATTGAACACTATACTAGACCAAAATTATTTTCTATATGAACAAAAATGTTACAAACTAACAGATGGTTTAGCTATGGGAGCTCGAATATCTGCAGTATTAGCAGAAATGAATATCCAGAACATGGAAAACACACAAATATACGAAATATTAAAGAAACAGAACATAATTGGATATTTCCGATATGTTGACGACATACTAATATTATATGATATAAAAAAAACAAATAGTTACGATATGATTATAGAATTTAATAAACTACAACCAACGATAAATTTCACAATAGAGAAAGAGAACCATAAATCTATACATTTCCTAGATATAGGAATATAAAATTTGCAATTTTCAATCCACCGCAAACACACAGCAACGGACACAATAATACCAAGTGACTCATGTCAGCCACAAGAAAACAAGATATCTAGTATTAAATACTTTATACATCGAGTAGCAAAAGATACTGAGATAGCTACTAAAAATAACATACTCATAAACAATAAGTACAACACAGATATAATTACTAAACTAACTACAAATAACAGAAACCAAAACATTACAAAAAAGACAGAACATTACATAGAATTAGGAAGGGCAAAAAACGAAATGGACAACATTCACATACATAGGAAAAGAGACAAGAAATATAACAAAAATATTTCGAGACAGAAAATTAAAAATAGCATTTAGAACTAAGAATAATTTACAGCGCATTAAAATAAAAAACACAAATGAGTAAATATAACAAAAGTGGCATATACAGAATGAAATGCCTAGATTGCCCCATGGAATATATAGGACAAACTGGGAGGAAATTTAATACCAGGTATAAAGAACACATACACAAGACACAATAACAGCAATATAGGATACCCGGAACACAAACACAGGACATGCGTATGTCCAATAGAAAACACTATGGATATCGTAGCAACGAATAAGAAAGGGCAATATTTAAACACATTAGAAAACTATCATATATACAGAACAACAAAGAAAAACACGCATATGAACAATATAAATAAAGAAATATATAGCCCAATATTTCATGAATTACACACAGTTTGCACAGAACAACACAACACAACCCCACCACGAACCCCCACCACACTTACCCCCACAACATCATAACTCAATCAATACGAAGACACACACACACATCCAGCATTACAACGCACGCAGCCAAAAAAGGACACATCACAAGACNCCAGTACATACATATCATGGATGTTCCTGTATACTCACGAAAAGTGCAGTTCTGCGCACTGTTGCAGGTCCANGTAATAATAAGTACCATTTTCACGTTGCAGGTATACACAAAATATAGGAAGAACGACTCCCACAGTGGAAGAGTGATATATTACGCGAGTTTGAATTAAGACGTATAAGATGATAAATCTTAACAAATTTTAATATATATANGTATAAAGTTTTTTTTTTATATTAACGAGCAGAAAGCGTAAGGAAAATGAAATCACGTGATCTAAAAATAATAAGGTAACTGTGAATTCGTCCCTGTGCTTATTAATTAACCAATAAGCGATGAAGACGTATCGGGGAGTGGAGGTATACCTCCACCGTGCTTAATTTCGGCACTAGATGGATGCGAGTGGTCAGCTTCACGTCCGGGTTCTTTCAAAAGAGCCCCCAGTACCCTTTAATCTATTTTATATAATCTAAAGATCACATAAAAAATATTATAAATTAACTATAACATGGACCAAAATATTCGCAAATACGTTCATGGGATATTTAGAAATAGTTTACCAAGAGCATGGTACCGACGATTGGATAAAGCTGACCTATTTCCATCGTTACCATTTCACGGTACATAATCATCCTGTTATGTAATCTGACGATAAATACCCTCTGGGATTAAACTACTTAGTAACCCTGATCGATTCCAGGATCTCTGGCCACGGAATGTGGGGTATTGCCTGTGGCACTCTGCTATTTTCAAGGTTTAGAAAGTTATATGCAGTAAGCAGTAGTGGCGCTGAGATACCCTGCGGCAGACAGCCATGTCTGTATGCCGCTGCCAAGTTTGTGTCTGTAAAGACAATATTCTGAATGAGAAAGTGACCTCTGCTTATAGTCGAGATATTCTGTGACGGGTCCCTATAGAATTTTAATGCGCAAGCAGCTTGGTCGAGTCGATTTTTTTTTGGGGGGGGGTGAGGGCCGGAAGGACACTTGAACCTTTCCCTTAAGATATTTTAGACGTTTTCTGTATTTAAGAGTAAAGTAAAGCTATCCCTGTAACAGGCCGTGGAGGCCCATAGGGTCATGACATGTTGAAGTTCCCACATTTTCTAGACAATCAGCTCAAAGATGGCGGTAAGGTTGTCAGCCTTACGCGCCGGCCGCTTTTTACCCCCAAGAATGTTCCTGGTACTCATTTCTGTTAGAGGCTGGGTCGACCCTGGGCCATAGTGCGGCTGGAAGGATTAGATAATCATCAGTAATCAGACGATAGGTCCACAGTCTCTTCCAAAACAATTCCTCCACTTAATGCGATCTAGAGCTTTCTCCTTCAAATGACAGTATCCTCCTCTGTCCCCAAGGTCATCCAGCATCTTCTTACGTCTTCTTCCTCGTCTTCTTATCACTTCTATTCCCCTATCTTTCCTTCAATAACTTCTTTTAGAAGGCAGTTTCTGCGTAAAACATGACCAATCCAATTAGCCTTCCGTTTTCTTATTTCGTGTAGGATATTCCTCTGCTCACTGACTCTAATTAACACTTCTTCATTTCTCATATAATCGGTCCAACTGATCTTCTCCATCCTTCTCCAACACCACATTTCGAAACTTTCCAGATGTTTCTGATCTACTGCCCTAAGTGTCCATGTTTCAGCCCCATACAGGATTAGGTAAATTGAAAAAATCCAATGACCTCATCGGGATTCGATTCCGCCACCTTCCGGCTTGTAGCGTAGAACCTCAACCAACTACGCTACCGCATGCATCGTATGTAAGTGTACAGAGCGTAAGAGTAAACGTAAAGATATCCCTGTAACAGGCCGTGGAGGCCCATAGGGTTGTGAGACGTCGAGGCTGCCATAATTTCTAGACAGTCGGCTCACACATGGCAGTATGTTTGTCAGCCTTACGCGCCGGCCGCCCTTTACCCCCAGGAAGATTCCTGGTACTAATTTCTGTTAGAGGCTGAGTCGACACCAGGGCCATAGTGCGGCTGGAAGGATTAGGTCAATTCAAAGAAATTCAGTAACCTCCTGGGGAATCGAACCATCGACCTTCCGGCTTGTAGCATAGTGCCACGATCAACGTGCTTACCGCCTATAGTAAGTGAACCGAAAGGCAAAATTATTCGCAGCCAAATAAGACAGACAA
Source organism: Cryptotermes secundus (assembly GCF_002891405.2). Taxonomy (NCBI): domain Eukaryota; kingdom Metazoa; phylum Arthropoda; class Insecta; order Blattodea; family Kalotermitidae; genus Cryptotermes; species Cryptotermes secundus. The sequence continues at coordinate 132,997 of NW_019726279.1, forward strand.
TGAAGAAAACAGTCTGCTTTTACTGGCTCTCACGGTCTCTTCGCTTGCGGATTTCTTATTTTTCCTTCTACCTTGAAGATGGAGGCGATACGTTCCTGCGAAACATCGGTTAACACCACACATACACGGTGCCAAATCCCAGAAGACTGCTTTCTTCATAGTCACCGCCGTGAAAGCCTCAAATCTTACAAGACAGACAATGGCTGATTAGAATTTAGGGCTGTAAAATTGAAGGCGACAGCGCGTTAACTTTTTATTTAGGTTAGAGCCCGGGGAATTGCCCTTCGCGCAGTACACGACGTGAAGACAGTGAAGAGCGCGTTCTGTTTGAATATGCTAATGCGCTTGCGCAGGGACAGTAGCCGCTGCTTCCGGTAATAACGCAGTGAAGTTACTTCATATTGGCTGAGCGGAACACGTTGGTATTCAGGATATTCTGGGTTCGAATCACGGCCGAGACATCATCTATCATGCCTGATTTCTTTCGTGGATTTCTTCAGTTTTTTCCAGGATACTGTCTCGACTCGAACATAAGTCCCAATCACTTCGAGAGCCTTCGTGCAATTCTGTGTTGTATAGTTCCGATACTGAAGAGTGTCGTTAAATAACCAACTAAAAATACATGCCTGAACGGACTGATGTATCTGTAATGTTTTTTGTTCAATTTCCGAAACATGCTGGGTTCGAATACCGGCCAAAACAACTTTTATTTTGACAGGTTTTTTTTTTTTTTTTTTTTTGTCGAAGTCCTCCAGTAGTACCTTGCTTAAGCCATTACCGCTTATTCGCAAATCCTTTCGTCACTCATGTATCATATTACCTTTGACGCCGTATAGTCTAGCTACTGACATCGTCTTAAAATGTATAAAAACAGATAACATTGCTGAAAATTCTCAACTACAACAGTCGTCATGTGTTTTCTTATTTGTAGTTTTACTACCTGCCTCATTGAGACCGCGGATAGCTCAGTCGATATAGCGACTGGCTACAGGTTGGACAGCCGAGGGGCCAGAGTTCGGGTCCAGGTGGGGGCAAAATATTTCCAGTCCTCGTCGTCCACACCGGTTCTGGGTCCCTCCAAACATCCTATTCAATGGATACTGGGGGTTCGCTCCCCTGGACTAAAGCAGCCGGATCCTCAAGCTGACAACGCCAACTAGTGCCAAGGTAAAGGTAGCTCTACATACCTACTCGCCCCATAAGTTTTCGTGGCGTAATTCACAAATAATTGTATAGAGGAAAGCACGAGTTGTTACAGCTGACATTCTTGTAATTGTATTTTATAGATTAGTCTAGAACATATATAGTGATGTGTTCGTTTTTTGTTTGAATGCTTAGAAGAATGTTGAATGATATTTTCTTAGGTTCAGGTCGTATTCAATGATTTCCCTATCTAATATTTGAGCACTAGTGTTGTGGGGTGGATACCTTTCATATAAATTATATGTATATCCTTCAAATATGTCGAAAAAATAACAAAATTAATAATGTTAACATTCGAAAAGAGAATATATTGGGAAGTGTTGGAAATTGTAAGAGTCAATGAAGATAATTGTGATATCATGAACTTGAGAGCGTTCTGAAATGTCAACATTTCGTAAAAAAATGCATATACGACCATTATAGATATCGTAATATATTCCAGGTTTCAGAGATTACGTAGAGCGTTTAACAGAAAAATATATGCAAAAGCTTCTCATGTGAGAAAATTCGGAAATAAAATGTCCCATATAAATAATAATGATTTCATACGCTATAAGAGACATTCAATCCTAAGATATTGCCTACGGCCTAATATCTGCGAATGGTACCCCAGAGTTACAGGTGGATGCGCAGTAGTTCATTGCGCACACCTAAGAGTGACGTCATTTACGAAGCTGCTATTTAACGAAACGTAATATAGGACTGACGTAACATGGAATATAAATCGAAATATGACATTATGTATAAAAGTGAGCGTTTTGACTGTTTTTTTCACCCATAATATCAATCTATGCTCTTATATTCCGAGGTCATATAATTGCTACGTAATGGCTTAGATTGTGTCGAAAACGCTGCTCCCACCTCACGAGTTTGCGGATCCCTGACGGTGATACAAATGATTTATGAATATCACATATTATGGCATTATGCTTCCCTCCAATGGCATAACTTTATGACGAAAAATCTTTATTATCAGTGAAGTCGTTCCCTTCTTTCTAGCGGATGGATACGCGAAAATTTCAGTGACTGCTTTGCATTTGTTTGGCCCGAATTTCCCTTTCTGGATAGGAAGTAGAATAATATACACGAAAGTGGGTAAAAAGTAGGGTGAAAATTTACCGCCCTGTAAACCAACTGATAATGGAATGTTTCTGTTTCAGTCATGTTGAGAGGTTGGCTGCCCTGACACTGTGACCTAAATATCTGGTGTGTAAGATCAAGGTACGTTTCTTTCGTGTTTATAAATAGTAATAAGACGGTGTTATGTGTGTGTGTGTTTATATACATATATGCACAATTTCTGATTAATTATCTGCCTGAATGTATACCTTAAAAGATTTAGTGAGATAGTGCAAATGGTAGGCTTTAAAGTGTTTCTATCCTCGACCGAGTAATGGCGAGTGCACGAAATTTTACAAACATGTGTTTTCTTCTGTTCCATAACGAAATGGAAGTGTTTTCTTTCTGAACCATGAAACTAAAGTACTATACGTGTGAAGGAATAATACACCATAACGTATTTTTATTGAGTTAACGAAAGTAAGCGCATATGAGAATAGTGGGTGTGTAGTGAGAGACAGTGTGTCTGAGGTTATTCTTACACCATTATTAGAAACCTCGTGTGAAGTATGTACATTGATTTGCACAAAATGTGTTTTAGTGCTTAAATGGATAGAGAGTGAATTAGATTTTTTAGTGCATATGTGGTGTGACAGAAAAGTGGTGTAGTTTTGGTATGTAGCCTGTGAATAATACACGTGTGAGGAGGTTATTAGTCAGAATGATCTAATTTTATTTTTTTGCATTATTGTAAGTGCTTTAAGAAGGTGGTGCAAAGTGAATTTCTAGTTCCTATTGAAGAAGTTATCTTTTGAATTTATTCTTAGTTCTGTGTGACAGGTTGTGGTGGGTATAATGTATGTTGTTTTGGTCACCATAATTTCGTGTGTAACGTGAAGTTTAAATTGTCTAGTGTGACGTTATATTTTTGTGTGTAATATATACAGTGATGTGTAGTGAGGTTTTGTAGTGTTTTGAAGAATGTTAAGATTTCCAATCACCCGCAATGGATTGAAAAGTTCCCCCCTTTTATGTACTTATCCTGTTTGCATGAAGAATTCTTGCTTATAAGAAGGTGGTATGCTAAGTGAAACACAAGTTGTCTTTGGTGTTACTCTGACAGTCC
>NW_019726280.1:0-5478 GCF_002891405.2 Cryptotermes secundus
AACGAAAAGCTAGCAAGCTGGCAACGTAAATCTAGCAAGTTCGCAAGCTAACAACGCAAAATAACAAGATAGCAACGCAAAACTAGCAAGCTAACAACGCTTCTCTAGCAATCTAGCAAGCTAGCAACGCAAAGCTCGGAATCTAGCAAAGCCAAAGTAGCAAGTTAGCAACGCAAAGCTACGATACTAGCAACGAAAAATTAGCAAATTATTAGCGCAAGGCTGGGAAGCTAGCAACGAAAACTAGCGAGCAAGAAACGCAAAGAAAGCAAGCAAGCTACAGAAAGCTTCCAAGCTAGCAACGCAAAACTAGCTAGTTAGAAACGCAAAGTTAACAGAAAAAACGCAAAAGTAGCAGGCTTGATTCTAGCAACGCAAATTAGCAAGCTAGCAAGGCAATGCCAGCTAGCTAGCAACGCAAATGTAGCAAGGTAGCAACGAAATCTACCAAGTTAGTAACGCAATGCTAGCAAGCTAGCAAATAATGCTAGCAAGTTACCAACGCAAATCAAGCTATCAAAAACGCAAAGAAAACATGCAAGCAAGCAAACAAATCTAGGAAGCTAGCAACGCAAAGCTAGCAAACTAGCAACGCAAAGATAGCAAGCTATCAAAGCAAAGAGAGCAAGATATAAAAGCAAATCTAGCAAGCTAGCAATGCCAACTTAGCAATCCTGCAACGCAAAACTGGTAGGCTAGCAACTTAAAGATGGAAAGCTAGCAAAGTATATCTAGCAAGTTAGCAACGCAAAGATAGCAAGATAGCAATGCAAAGCTAGCAAGAGGGCAACGCAAAGATAGCAAGATAGAAACGCAAACATAGCAAGATAGAAACGCAAATTTAGCAATCTACCAACGCAAACCAAGCAAGCTAGCAACGCAAAGCTGGTAAGCAAGGAACGCAAAGATAGCAAGCTAGCAACGAATACCTAGCAAGCTAGTAACGCAAAGATAGCAAGCTAGCAACGTAAAGCTACCAAGCTAGCAACGCAAAGCTATTAAGATAGCAACGCAAAGATAGCAAGCTAGCAAAGCAAAGCTAGCATGCTAGATCGCAATGCTTGCAAGCTAGCAACGCATAGATACAATGCTAAAAACGAAAAACTAGCAAGCTAGCAACGCAAAGATAACAAGCTAGCAACGCAAAGCTAGCAAGCTAGCAACGCAAAGCTATCAAGTTAGCAACGCAAATGTAGCCATCTAGCAAGCTGAGCAACCCAAATCTTGCAAGCTAGCAACGCAAAGCGAGCAAGCTAGCAACGAAAAGCTAGCAAGCTAGAAACGCAAAGCCAGCAAGATAGCAACGCAAGCTATCAAGCTAGCAACGCAAATCTGGCAATCTAGCAAGCTCAGCAACGCAAATCTAGGAAGATAGCAACGCAAAACTAGCAAGCTACCAAAGTCAACCTTGCAAGGTAGCAACGCAAATCTACTAAGCTAGCAACGCAAATCTAGCAATTTAGGAACGAAAAACTAGGATGCTAGCAACGAAAGCAAGTAAGCAATCAAGCTACGCAATGCTAGCAAATTAGCAAATCAAAGCTAGCAAACTGGCAACGCATATCTAGAAATCTAACAAGTTACCAACGGAGACTAACAAGCTAGCAACGCAAAGCTTCAATGTAGCAACGCAAATTTGCCAGGCTAGCAACGCAAAGCTGGCAAGCTAGCAACGCAAACCTATCAAGGTAGCAACGCATATCTAGTATGCTAGCAAGAAAGCAACGGAAAACTAGCAAGCTAGCAACGGAAAGGTAGCAATGTAGCAACGCATATATAGCATGCTAGCAAGCTAGCAACGGAAAGCTAGCAAGATAGCAACGCAAAGATGTCAAGCTAGCAACAAAATGCTAGGAAAGTAGATCGCAATGCATGCAACCTAGCAACGCAAAGCTAAGGAGCTAGCAAGGAAAAATTAGCAAGCTAGGAACCTAAAGCTAGCAAACTAGCAACGCAAAGCTAGCAAGCTAGCAAAGCAAAGCTAGCAAGCTAACAACGCATAGCTGGTAAGATAGAAACTCATAGCTGGCAAGCTAGCAACGCAAAGCTGACAAGCTAACAAAGCTTATATAACAAGCTATATACGCAAAAGATAGCAAGCTAGCAACGCAAGACTTGCAAGCTAGAAACGCAAAGCTATCAAACAAGCAACGCAAAACTAGCAAGCTAGGAACGCAAAGCTAGCAAGCTAGCAACGAAAATAGCAAGCTAGCAACGCTAAGGTAGCAAGGTAGCAACGCAAAATCTAGGAAGCAAGGAATGCAAAGCAAACAAGCATGCAAAGCAAAGCTAGCAAGCTAGCAACTCAAAGCAAGCAAGAAAGCTAGCAACGGAAAGCTAGCAAGGTAGCAACGCAAAGCTAGCAAATTATGAACGAAAACCTAGCAAGTTAGAAAAGCAAAGTTGCAAGCCTGCAACGCAAATTGGTAAGCTAGCAAATCAAAGCTTACAAGCTACCAACGCATATCTACCAACCTAGCAAGCTAGCAACGCAAAGATATCAAGCTTGCAACGCAAAGTTATCAAGCTAACAACGCATATCTAGAAAGCTATCAACGCAAAAATAGCAAGCTAGCAACGCATAACTAGCAAGCTAGCAACGCAAAACTAGCAAGCTAGCAACGCAAAGGGAACAAGCTAGCAACGCAAAGCTAGCAAGCTAGATCGCAATGAATGCAAGCTAACAACGCAAAGCTGGCAAGCTAGAAACGCATAGCTGGCAAGCTAGGGACGCAAAGCTGGCAAGCTACCAACGCATATATAGCAAGATAGCAACGTAAAGTTAGCAAGGTTGCAACGCAAAATTAGCAAGCTAGCAACGCAAATATAGCAAGCTAGAAACGAAAAGCTAGCAAGATAGCAACGCAAACCAGCAAGATAATAGCACAAAGCTATCAAGCTAGCAACTCAAATCTAGCAATATAGCAACCTGAGCAACCCAAATCTAGCAAGCTAGCAACGCAAACTGAGCAAGCTAGCAACGCAAAACCAGCAAGGTAGCAACGCAAAGCTACTAAGCTAGCAACGCAAATCTAGAAATTTAGCAAACAAAACTAGGAAGCTAGCAACGAAAGCTAGTATGCAAGCAAGCTACGCAAACCTAGCAAGCTAGCAACTCAAAGCTAGCAAGCTAGCAACGCAAAGCTGGCAAGCTAGCAAAGCAATGCTAGGAAGTTTGCAACGCAAAAATATCAAGCTAGCAACGCAAAGCTAGCAAGCTAGCAACGTATATCTAGAAAGCTAACAAGCTAGCAACGGAAACAACAAGATAGCAACGCAAAGCTGGCAATGAAGCAACGCAAAATTGGCATGTTAACAACGCAAACCTAGCAAGGTAGCAACGCATATGTTGTATGCTTGCAAGGAAGAAACGGAAAGCTAGCAAGCTAGCAACGGAAAGCTAGCAATGTAGCAACGCAAATATAGCATGCTAGCAAGCTAGCAACGGAAAGCTAGCAAGTGAGCCGTGTCCCTGCCCAATGTGGGTCGGGAACCCAGTTCTCCAACCCACTTAAACCCATGGACTCCTGTTCAAANTGGCAACCTAGCAACGCAAAGCTAACAAGCTACCAACATAAAATTAGCAAGCTAGGAACGCAAAACTATCAAGCTAGCAACGCAAAGCTTGGATGCTAACAACGCAAAGCTGGCAAGATAGAAACGCATAGCTTCCAAGCTAGCAACGCAAAGCTGGCAAGCTAGCAAAGCATATCTAGCAAGCTAGATAGGCAAAGAGAGCAAGCTAGATACGCAAAGCTAGCAAGCTAGCAACGCAAGTCTACCAAGGTAGAAAATCAAAGCTACCAAGCAAGCAACGCAAGACTAGCAAGCTAGGAACGAAAAGCTAGCAAGCTAGCAACGCAAAATAGCAAGCTAGCAACGTTAAGGTAGCAAGGTAGCAACGCAAAGCTAGGAAGCAAGGAAAGAAAAGCAAGCAAGCATGCAAAGCAAAGCTAGCAAGCTAGCAACGCAAAGTTTGCAAGCTAGAAACGCAGAGCTCGCAAGCTAGCAACGCAAAACAAGCAAGCTTTCAAAGAAATGCTACCAAGCTAGAAACGCAAAACTAGCAACCTAGGAACGCAAAGCTAGCAAGCTAACAACGCAAAGCTGGCAAGCTAGAAACGCATAGCTGGCAATCTAGGGACGCAAACCTGGCAAGCTACCAACTCATATATAGCAAGATAGCAACGTAAAGTTTTCAAGGTAGAACGCAAAGCTAGCAAGCTAGCAACGCAAAGATAGCAAGCTAGAAGCGCAAAGCTAGCAAGAAGCGCAAAGCTAGCAAGATACCAACGCAAAGCCAGCAAGATAGCAACACAAAGCTATCAAGCTAGCAACTCATATCTAGCAATATAGCAACCTGAGCAACAAAATCTAGCAAGCTAGCAACGCAAAGCGAGCAAGCTAGCAACGCAAAGTCAGCAAGTTAGCAACGCAAATCTACTAAGCTAGCAACGCAAATCTAGAAATTTAGCAACGGAAAACTAGGAAGCTAGCAACGAATTCTATCAAGAAATCAAGCTACCCAAAGCTAGCAAGCTAGCGACGCAAAGCTATCAAGGTACCAACGCAAATATAACATGCTAGCAAGCTAGAACCGGAAAGCTAGCGAAATAGCAACGGAAAGCTAGCAAGCTAGCAACGGAAAGCTAGCAAGCTAGCAACGGAAAGCTAGCAACGCACAAATAGCAAGATAGCAACGCAGAACTAGCAAGCTAACAAGCTAGCAACGAAAAATATCAAGCTAGGAATGCAAAGCTGGCAAGCTAGCAACGCTAGGTTGACAAGTTAGCAACGCAAAGCTAGCAAGGTAGCAACGCATATCTAGTAAGCTAGCAACGGAAAGCTAGCAAGCTTGCGACGCAAAGTTATCAAGGTACCAACGCAAATATAACATGCTAGCAAGCTAGAAATGGAAAGCTAGCAAAATAGCAACGGAAAGCTAGCAACGCACAAATAGCAAGCTAGCAACGCAAAGCTAGAGAGTTAGATCGCATTGCTTGCAAACATGCAACGCAATGGTACTAAGCTAACAACGCAAAATTAGCAAGTAAGCAACGCAAAGCTAGCAGCTAGCAACGCAAAATTAGCAAGCTAACAACGCAAAGCTTGCAAGCTAGAAACGCATAGCAACGCAACATGCTAACGCATGTTAGCAACTCAAAGCTGACAAGCTAACAACGCAAAATTAGCAAGCTAACAACGCAAAGCTTGCGAGCTAGAAACGCATAGCTGGCATGTTAGCAACTCAAAGCTGACAAGCTAACAACGCATATCTAGGAAGCTAGCAACCAAAAGATTGCAAGCTAGAAACGCAAAGCTAGCAAGCTAGCAACGCAAAACTAGCAAGCTAGCAAAGCAAAGCTACCAAGCTAGCAACGCAAAACTAGCAAGCTAATAACGCAAAGCTAGCAACCTAGCAACGCAAGCTAACAAGCTAACAAGGCCAAGCTAGCAAGGTAGCAACGCACAGCTAGA
>NW_019726281.1:0-1216 GCF_002891405.2 Cryptotermes secundus
GCCAACGCAAAGCTAGCAAGCTAGCAACGGAAGGCTACCAATAAAATCAACGCAAAGCTAGGAAGCTACAACGCAATCTAACAAGCTAGCCACGGAAATCTAGCAAGCTTGCAACGCAAAGCTAGCTAGCAAGTAACGCAAAGCAAGCAAGAAAGGAATGGAAAGCTAGCAAGCTAGCAACCAAAGAAGGCAAACTAGCAAGCTAGCAATGCAAAGCCTGCTATCTAGCAACGCAAAGCTAGTAAGCTAGAAACACCAAGCTAGCAAGGTAGGAACGCAAACCTATCAAGCTTGCAACGCAAACTAGCAAGTTATAAACGCAAGGCTCCCAAGCTAGCAACGCAAGGCTAGCAAACTAGGGAATCAAAACTAGCAAGGTAGCAACGCAAACTAACAAGCAAGAAACGCAATGGGAGCAAGCTAGCAACGCAAAGCTAACAAGCTAGCAACGGAAAGATAGCAAGGTAGAAACGCAAAGTTGGCAAGCTAGAAACGCAAATTAGCAAGCTAGCAACGCACACATGGCAAGGTAGCAACCCAAAGCTGCAACCTAGAAACGCAAATTTAGCAAGCTAGCAACGCCAAGATTTCAAGCTTGGAACGAATAGGAAGCAAGCTTGAACGCAAAGCTAGCAGGTTAGCAACGCCAAGCTACCAAGCTTGCAACGCAAAGCTACCAAGATAGCAACGCAAAACTAGCTAACTAGCAACACAAAGCAAGCAAGCTAGCAACGCATAGGGAACAAGCTAGCAACGCAAAGCTATCAAGTTAGCAACGCAAATCTAGAAAGCATGCAACACAAAGCTAGCTAGCTAGCAACGCAAAGCTAGCAAATTAGCAACGCAAATCTAGCAATCTAGCAAGCTAGCAACTCAAAGTTATCAAGCTACCAACGCCAAGTTAGCAAGGTAGCAACAAACCTAGCAAGCTAGCAAAGCAATGCTAGCAAGCTAGAAACGGAAAGCTAGCAAGCTAGAAAAGAAAAACTAACAAGCTATCTAGGCAAAGCATGCAAGCAAGAAACGCAAAGCTATCAATCTAAACACGCAAATCTAGGAAGCTAGCAACTCAAAGCTGGCAATCTAGCAACGCAAGGTGTCAAGCCAGCAAAGCAAAGCGAGCACTCCAGCATCGCAAAACTGGCAAGCTAGCAACGCACACTTGGCAAGATAGCAACGTAATGGTGGCAAGCTAGTAACAAAAGCTGGCAAGCTA
>NW_019726282.1:0-1067 GCF_002891405.2 Cryptotermes secundus
ACGTATAGTGCCAGTGCCACTTTACAGATCACTACAGCACATGCTGTGTCTTCAGTTGAATGTGAAATAGTTGTGTTGATGGTATTGATAAGTATTTTCATTTATAATAAACACAGTGGGATGTAGAGATCAAAGGTAGCTCAGAATTGCTCTCTGAGGTTTATGCATATACGTAGGTGTGTCAATAAGTAAGTTATAAATTGATGTGGGGTACTACTACATATTTGAATGAAGCACTTGAGGCTATCGCCACTAGATGACAGCATTAGTCCGGTGGCAATTGATGACATTCGACACAAGACAATCAATGTTTACAAAAGTGAAACAGCAGTTGCAAGATGGCGGCGCCTCTGAGTGAGTGTACAACCTTCAAGCAGTGCTCTGTTGTACAATTTTTGTAGGCAAAAGATATGGGATCAAAGAATATTCATAAAGAAATGCTTCCCATCTACAGTGAGAAGTGCCTGTCACGTCAAGTTGTTTACAGTTGGGTGCAGAAGTTCTCTGATGGGCGGACACGTATTAAAGACAAATACTGCGTCGGCCGGCCAGTGGAGATTGCCACAGAGGCGAATGTGCAACAGGTTGAAGACCTAATCCGAGCAGACAGAAGGGTAACTATAGACACTATAGCCACTGCTATTGGTTGTTCACACAGCATGGCCTACCTCATAATGCATGACAGGTTAGGTTTTCACAAAGTCTGCGCACGATGGGTGCCGCACATGCTGACCCCACAACACAAAATGCAAAGAGTGGGTCTGGCATTACAGCATCTCAATCGCTACCACGATGAAGGACACGATATGCTAGCCCGAATTGTCACAGGTGATGAGTCTTGGGTTCACCATTACCAGCCCGAGACGAAGTGTGCATCAGTGCAGTGGAAATACCCTGTGTCGCCTGCCAAAAAAAAGTTTAAGGTGACACCATCCTCCAGGAAAGTGATGCTCAGAGTCTTCTGGGATCATGAAGGCATACTGCTCACTGCATTTCAGCCTCAAGGCAAACCGTAAATGCCAACTTCTACTGTAACATCCTCAGGAAACTTCATAAGGCCATTCAAC
>NW_019726283.1:0-249 GCF_002891405.2 Cryptotermes secundus
TTCTTCAATGACCTTCTATTTGTATAAGATTTTACCCTATCCCTTTCCCAGACAATATGCCTTTTTCTTCGTTTTTCCCTTAAAGGAATATATTTTTGTAAACTCTTTGAAGAGCCAATTTGGTAATATGTCAACCAACGAGCTGGCGGGTTGTTTTCAACCCAATGCACTGCACAAGGTATGTAAAGCGGATGTTCCAATATTTTCGTACATTCCTGATGTTGATTGTGAAATGACCTTGATTTCCCC
>NW_019726283.1:726-8032 GCF_002891405.2 Cryptotermes secundus
TGTCATATATGACCCCCACTCACTTATTGTAACTTTTTTCAAATGTATAACCTTTTGGTATTAAGAGTACCCTTAATATAAGCAGTCCTAATGAGACCACACGCAGTGTTATTTGGAGCAAGAAAGATCGGCATGCAGCCTCACCCTTTCACCCGTAAGCTTTGACATACGACCAGTGGCCCACCACTGGATGCATATGAGGTCGCATAGCCACCTATAAAGACTGTAGCACGTGATGATCTTTTTGGGACAAAGCCCAAGGCGTGGCAGATACAAGACAGCTCGCCTGAGGCGAGGGTCGTCATTCTTAAAGTAAAATTGCTGTGTTTCTTTCTTCAATAAACTTGGTTAGTATTATTACCAACGTGTGGAGTGTGGTTTGTTTAATCTTGGGCTTCAGCGTCAGCTCCTGCACCAAGACGAACCCCTGACTCTCAGTGGCCAAAGTGAGAGTTTTTAGTGACGAGTACGCGGCGGCGGCGGGACCTGCCACCTCCCACCGGCGCCGAGTAAAGACGTTACAAGCATTTTTATTCTGGGCATCAAGAGTATCAAAATCTGGGAGTAGTTCTACGCAAACTTCATGCCAGGCATCTTTCGTAGCATTTCTATATTTGTAACCTTTAAGTGCCGAAGTGCCCAGTTTGTGCCAGTCATGAGTAAGGTCGTCGTGGCCAAAGTACCCCGTTTTGTCCAGTCAGGCATTTTAACTCCGCTAGTGGAAGCCTGCGTACACGCCGCTAGTAGAAGCGCATGCACATTCCTAAATATTTATTTTCAAATGTAGTAATTACCAGACAGACTTGAGTAAAACCCTAATAGAGGAATTAACATAATACCTAACTGAACACGAAAACAATGAGTTATTTTTGTAGTAGATGCAATAGTTCTCTCCGTCCTGCAGAATAACATCATTTTGATTTGCTCATATATTCATGTTTATATACCTGTGAATATCACTATTTTAAGAACTTGAGTTTCACGAAGGGGACAATATTCTTCAACATCGCCCTAAATATATGTTTTGAAATATTCAAAATGTACGGAATCAAGATAAATTATATGTTAAAAATATCTGTACCATATGTTATCTTAACAGATAAACATTGGGTTTTTTGCATATAATATCGAATAAAATACGACAGGAACCGAAACGTTGTATGATTTTAGTTGTAGATGCAATCGTTCTGTTCGTACTGCTAAATAACATCGTTTTGTTCGCTCATGTATTCTTGTATACGTGACGGGGTATGTCAGTATTTTGAAGATGAGTTTCACGGAATATCTTGTGAAATTACCAAAATCTACGCTATCAAATTAAATTATAAGATTAAATAGATATGTGTACATTATCTGATGTTAAACACGTAAACATTTGAGTTTTCCTTGTAATATCAAATAAAATATGACAGGAAACTAATACAATGAATGATTTTTGTTTTAGATGCAATCGTTCTGTTCGTACTGCTAAATAACATCGTTTTGTTCGCTCATGTATTCTTGTATACGTGACGGGGTATGTCAGTATTTTGAAGATGAGTTTCACGGAATATCTTGTGAAATTACCAAAATCTACGCTATCAAATTAAATTATAAGATTAAATAGATATGTGTACATTATCTGATGTTAAACACGTAAACATTTGAGTTTTCCTTGTAATATCAAATAAAATATGACAGGAAACTAATACAATGAATGATTTTTGTTTTAGATGCAATCATTCTTTTCATACTGCTGAATAACATTGTTTTGGTTTGCTCATATATTCTTTTATATGTGACTGTGAATATAAGAATTTTAAGAACCTGACTTTCACGACGGGGAAAACAGTCTTTGATATCGCCATAAATATATCTTGTGAAATTACGAAAATGACCGTTATCAACACTGTGACACATGCAATAATTTTTTGATAAACTATTCCGTTTACAGCGCGTCTCCAAAGAACAAATCTGAATTAGAAACTGTTGCTGCACAACTGAGTATGAGATTAAATACCATAGGACGAGTGTTAGGAACGACACGTTGGGTATCGTCTAGTGCGCGGTCTGTGAGAGCCACATGGAATAATTACCCTGCTCTTTATAAGCATTTTCACAACGCGTCTGTAGGCCCAAAACGCGCGGGAAGGGAGAGAGCTCAATTATCTGGATTGAAAATAAAACTAAGGGACGTAAACTTTGTTCTAAATATGGGACTTCTGTTCGATGCTTTAACAGAACTTGAACACCTGTCTTTAAAATTAGAAGAAAAGAAAATCACATTGCCTGAAGCACATCATTTACTTCTTGTTAAGTATCACGTTTTTCAGTCAATGGAAAATAATCAAGGTGAATATTATTCTGAAGTTCTAACGGCTGCTAATAAACTAGAATTTAAATGAGTAAGCTTAGAACATGGAAAAGTGCAGAAGATCAGTGAACAACAATTCTTTCAGAAATTAAGTGACAATATAAACACCCGAATGTTCACCACTAGAGCTTCACACGAATCGACTGGAAGTAGTAACACAACATGGTCAAACAAGGACAAATACAGTCAGTTACTGGAGAACTTGAAAATACTGGATAAGGCTAAGTGGGTAAAATGTCAAGATCCATGTTTTGCTGATAAAGAGATTAGGGAACTCGCTGAGTCATTTATGGTGCGTAAGAAAACTTCAGATCATGGATTCCATGAATATAATGAATGGTGACGACATGTATCCTGATGAACTAATGCCGATGATTGCAGCTCAAAAACTATTATTATTTCAACTGCAGAGTGTGAGCGTGCATTCAGCAACATGAACAACATTATTTCAACCATCCGAAGCTCGATGCTTTTAAAAACAGCATCAAGTTTAATGTTTATTTCATCAGTGGGATCCCCTCTCAATGCTTTCGATGCAGAATATTATGTAAAAAAACGGCTAAATAAAGGACGTCGACATGCAGATTACCAGTCTTGTGCAGCCCCCGCAGATAGAAGATCAGTGACTTCAGAAAGCAATGAAAACATCTGGAAAATATTCTAAAGATAAGCACTCGTAATGCATGTGTGACTTTATTTCAACGCATGCCATTTAAACTACTGTAATATGTTCGTAGGTCTTCGATGGAACACAGACTATATACATCACTCGTTATATTTTCATATTTTATGTCTATGAATAAAAAGGGGAAAACCATCCCGGTTCTATTTTCATTCCACCTCAAGCACTGAATAAGGGATGACTTTCTCTGGAACTGGCCTGTAATAAACAATTCCTGTGGCGATATTTTTAATTAACTGTTAATTAACTGTTAATTATCTGTAATTCTCTAACTGTAATACACATTCATTAATAGACAGATTTACAAAAACTTTCTTAATGTTAATTCCTGAATAAACAATTTTGATCGGTGTTATCCTTGTGTAGTAGACTTCAGACTGTATGGTTAACAGTTTTGAATCCAGATGAAATTTGTATATCGTATTGACTACGAACCTTATGAGTTTGTAACATGCTCTTATTACGAGTCATCTGCAATATAACGCTGTTCTGGTGAGTCATCCAACATTTTGGAAGAGCATACTGCCTCCATCTGCAGGGAGCCTGATTCATCCTTGTTTCTTACTTTGGCTTGTTGGAGCTCATATGTCAGCTGCATTCTATTGAACTGTGCAGCACTTCATCACAGAAGATGGAACTGTTCGCAGCCACTGATGCGAAAATCTCAAATGCAACCCCAATGTTGTTATTATAGCTAATAACTACCCACTGACTGTAGTAGGGCTACAGCTATTCCTTGTCCTGCCCCATTAAAATTCTGTGGTACAAATATGGGAAGGTTCCAGAATATAATGAAATGTTAAATATAAAGCAATTTTTAGTAAACTGAATATTTATCTTATACTAGTTTTTTATGGTATTTCGCCATAGCCTGCTGAAAATTTACCTTTTAATTTACTGGTTACGTTTAATACCTCATCTACAGTAACTGGTGGAAGAAATATTGAGCTGCAATTTAATATCTTATTAACAGGGTGGGGTCGTTATTAATGTTCACCACAGGCGCTTGCTATTCGCCTAATCTCACTGATTCACCTCACTGTTAGTTCCACCGCAAGTGTGCCGGCAGATTTTGCTCCTCCATAGTAGGCGGAGTCATACGGCCGTTCAGCTGGCCTGTCTGGACGGTGATGCAGCGCTGGGTGCGCCGGTAGAAATGGCTGCCTCGGCCGGTTGCTGGCGTTGCAGAAGCTGCGTTCGCTACCAGGTCGCTGGACATTTGCAGCTGCTAATTCGGTTCCCTGGTCGCTGGAGGCTTGCGGCAACTACGTCAGTTGCCTGGTCGCTGTGGACAGCTGATGCCTCAGACTGAGCTGCTGTCTCGGAATGAATTGCTTGTAAGTCAAAGTCATATTACAACTGAAGGTCGGTCAGTCTGTCTGTCTTGGTGTCGAACCCCAGCTGGGGCTCATGAACAGATATTTCTTTTGAATGAAAGTTACGGTCTTGTCTGTGTGGGGCGCCCTTTCTGACGAGAGGTCGGGTCTGTCATTTGTCAGTAAGTCTGTTTTAATATGTCCACTGTCTGTATTTACATAGATTTACAATACACACTTATGTATTACTTTTATGTACAACATATACAAGGCCTCTGTCAGTCCAGCCTCGGTACAGCAGATTACGCCCTATTTGCAGTATTATTCGCCACCACGGCAGTCTAGTCACTTGAACGGTGGTATGCCTGACCTCTGCCAAGTTTAAGCCACTTATACTTCCTGTAGCTGGCTTCGCCTTCTCCGATGTTGCGAACATTCTCATTCTCATGATTTTGTATGACTTCTGATTGTTGCCTACATAATTTTGTTATGTAATCACATATGTATGAAATTTTGAATGCCATATGTAAATCGCGGACCGGTGTCCGCTTCGGAAAATTGCCGATGGTGCGGAGAACCTTATTTTGCAGTCGCAGCAATTTTATTAGATGGGTGCCTGCCGCAAACTACCAGGCGGGACTAGCATAAGTCATTACGGATCTAATAAGAGCTTTATGGAGGGTCAGTTTAATGTTCGCGCTCAATCGCTCACTTTTGAAAAGGGAATATACTCTAATGAATGTTCTGAAGGCCTTGGCTTCGATCATTTCTATGTGTAATCTTTATGTCACTCTCTTATCGAAGATTACACCTACATACTTTGCACTATTTACGAATGGAATATTTCTACCATTTAAAGTAAGAGAAGACTCAGGCGGTCGACGACCACGAGAGAAGTAGACCCCCCGAGTCTTATCTTCATTAATTTTTATATTCCAGCGCTTACACCAGGTCTCCATTGAGCTGAGACTGCGCTGGAATATTCTAACAATAAAAGCCTCCTTGCGATCTGTCGCATATAGACAGGTGTCGACCGCAAAGACAGCCAGGTGAAAACCATGTGTTTGGGGGGGCATTATTAATATACAAGTTGAAAAGAGTAGGGGAAAGACAGAACCTTGTGGCACCCCTGCTTGCATTTACCTTGGCATTGATATTTCGCCTTCGACCGAGACCGAGAATTTACGTTTAGAGAGAAAGGACCCAATGAGTTTGGTCAAACTGTTCGAGAATTCCAATTTTGATAACGTACACAAGCCTGCTTGCCACGTGGTATCAAAGGCCTTTTCGATGTCCAAGAACACCGCAGCTGTAGACATTTTATTGTTGAAATTAAGGGTCACGTGGTCCGCCAGCCTCATATTTTGCAATGTCGTGCTGTGACGTGAACGAAAACCAAACTGACTTGCGTTGAGCAGGCCTCTTTCTTCAATATGTTTACTGAGGAATTTTAAAATTACTTTTTCGAATAGTTTTCCTGTCGTGGACAGGAGGCTGATCGGACGTAAATTTTGAGGGAATTTTGGGTCTTTACCGGGTTTGGGTAAAGCTATAATTTTTGCTTCCTTCCAAGTGATTTGGAAGTGAGAAATCCGAAAGAAATGATTAAATAGATTGTTTAGATGTACCAGTGGTCTCCTTGGAAGGTGCCTGAGGCATTCATTTGGATTGCCGTCAATTCCGCAGACCTTTCTTTGTTTCAGAGATTTTATTAATTTCTGAGCGTCACATGGTCTGATCCCTTGAAGGGGGTTCCCGTCTACGGTTTCCAGCAGAGCTTGAACTCTAGCCTTCACCCGCTGTTCATGGTTTTCTTCGCACAGATTATGTGTCGTGAACTGAATTTCCAAACAGTCGGCAATTTCGTTGGCTTTTTCAGAAGGATGAAATTTTAGGCCAGAAGAACCATGAATATAAGTTGGTGCCCTTGGTCCGTCTCTCTGAAGGAGAGATATCGCGATGGGCCATATACACTGAGGTGTGACGTCAGCGTTATTTATTTTTGTTTTCCGCCGTTCAAGTGCCTTTTTACGGGTCATTCGCCTGATTGATTTGTTGATCCAATTGACTGCCGTTTTACACGCTGGATCCCTGGTTTCTTGCCACAGTTTTCGTAGCCTCTGTTTATATTTTATCAAATGATCTAGACCAGGAAGATCGTTGTTTATGTCCGAAAGTGTAACTTTACTTGTCGAGAGCCTATATGCCGAAGCAATAGAGGCTGCAAAGCCGCGTGCCACTTTATCGGCTTCTACCTCCGAATTAATTTCTAGTTTAGGTGATATTAATTCAGAAGCGAAGATTTGAAACGGCTCCCAAACTGTAAATTTTTCAATAGGTTCCGAAATATTCCTAAATTTAACGTGATCCCGTATGTGAAATACTATTGGTAGGTGATCTGAATCCAAAATATCAGAGACGACGACCTCTGACATTCTGATATTTTTGTGAACCACAATGTCTAAAACGTCACCATTTCCCGCAGGGGAATAATGAGTGGGGCACTGTGGTGCTGAGATTTCGAAATCGCCCATATCAAATAAATCCATAAGTTTCAAACCTGAGGGGTTTGAAACTCTGCTATTCTAAAATGGGTTCTTAGCATTCAAATCACCTGCCAAAATAGACTTTCGTCTGAGGCTTAAGAGCTCAGTGATGTCAGCATCACTCCAGGCTTTGCCTGGAGATTTATAAACAGCTGCAAGCAGCACTTCGCTATTACCAATTGGTATGCAGACCCCTGTCGCTTCTACTGAAACAAGGGGTGGTAGGTCTACATGGTTGTGGGGAATGCCTTTTCTTACTGCAACGGCAGTTCCGCCATTTCTCCCGGACTGGCGGTCGATTCTATAAAAGTAGTAATTTGGAATAAAGAACCTCTCGTGAGGTTTCAGATGTGTCTCTGAAAACAGGGCCACATCTACGTGTAGGTCTTGCAGCTGTTTACTGAGCTCA
>NW_019726283.1:8134-9554 GCF_002891405.2 Cryptotermes secundus
GGTAACGATATTCGAGGGGAACACCCTACCCGTCGTAGTTTTGGGTGCTCTCTGCGATTTCCTCCTCTGCAGTTCCTCCCTCGCGTGTCTGCAGCCCCGATAGTTGGCGGGATGGGGCTTCTCTTCTTCCTTCAATTCGCAATTGCAGCAAGCTCTAGTGGAGGCAGCGTTCTTCTTCTCAGGACACTCTTTGTGCAGGTGGCCACCACCGCACCACATGCAACGGGGAGGTTGTTTGTAATTGGCCCAGATGTGGCCAAACTGTTGACAGTTGTGACACTGCGTAAGTCCACTCTGTGCTCTATATGCCTCAACCCGAATGGAAATGTGGCAAAGGCTTTGAAGATGGAAAATTTCTTGTGATTTTGCCGTCCGGGGTAGGGTTATAAGGAAGAGCGGACGGTTTCTTGTTATCCTTTCGTCTGAAGGCAACCCGCGGGTGGTTGTCATCTGTTTCACGCTGACCACACCAAATCCCAGGGTCACCAGTCCATCAGATATATCCTCCTCAGGGGTATTGTGAGGGAGGTGACGGATTAGGGCCTTTATGTGATTTAGGGACTTAGGAAGGAAGGTAAAATATGAAAGTTTGTTGTTGGATAGATGGAACTTGACGGCTTCGAAATCCGCCGTGTTTTTGGTGAGGACTCTGGTCCCGTTTCTTTTACTGCGGAACTCAAAGTCGCCTTTGACAACATTTTTCAGTTTCTTTTCCAAGTGAATGAGGTTCACGGTGGTCGTTAGGATTATTGGGGGGGGCCTGCCTGGTCTGCCTGATTCTTCTACCTCCAGAGTAATGACTCCCTCCTCCAGCGCAGTGCTCCGTCACCAGCAGTGTCTGTGTCCATTGTTGTCACCCTGAGAGGAGCAAATAATTACGGGTGAGCACCTCTTTGGTCTGGCTGTTGCCTGTGGCAGCCGCTGCCTTATTTGAAATAGGGGCGGTCTCAGTTGTGCTCTGCCGTTTCCGCCTTCGGACCTCTTTGAAGTATTCTTCTTGGGAGGGCTTCGTCTGGGTTTTTGTTGTCTCCGATGTTCTGGCTTTCACTAGGGACTTGAGATATTCCATTGTAACTTTGTAGGTTCCATACAGACCACTGAACAAAATCTTGCCCTTGAGAGCCTTGCAATAGCCCTCTCTGTTTTCTTCAGCGGCATTTACTATTGCCGCCCGTTATGCAGCAAAGGGTTACGTACATGTAGAAGTAGTTTTTGGGTAAATTTGGAATCACTACAATTAGATGTAAGATGGAAAAACACAAAAAAAAACTAAACTAAAACTGAATAGTAATAAGGACATGAACCGGAGAGCTGGGTTTACAAGGAAGTAAAAGAAATTCCTGACTAATCAGAATGTTAACACGACAGCGGGAACCGCTGACAATACGGAAGGGCTATATGAAATGTGTCATAAGCACTA
>NW_019726283.1:10037-11797 GCF_002891405.2 Cryptotermes secundus
TTCCCCAATTGTGGCGGGGGTGAAGCTGGCCACATCCTCAATATCACAAATGATTTTGAACAGTCTCCTGTAATGTTCATCTGCTGCAGGATATTGCTTCACGTTTTCCTTATACTCTGCATGTAGTGAGGCTCTTTTTTCTGCCCAGAATGCATGATAGCCAGGCACTGAGACGCCTGCCATGTCTGGCACGGCACGGCACGACACGACACGACATGACACAAGCCTCAAGCAAAATCTGATAATTTTTAAAAACAAACAAGGACTGAAATTTTCGGAGCTACCAGCAAATAACTTCTTTATACTGTTCGAACACCTCCGAATGTAAATTCCACTTGTCTGTCCAATCACAACTTTCCAGCCGCACAGTACATCATATCAATCTTAAACCCCTTGAGCGTGAATCAGTCCTGTCCTGTCAAACAGACACTCTCGAATCCACCACTCTGATCAAATCTGAATGATTCGAATCGAATCAGTCCGAATCCGAATCTCCGTGTGAATCGAATCGTATATCTTCCCCCGAATCTGTCAATGATGTCAATCAATTGCTTGTATCGTCGGCTCTCAGTCTGCAGGTCGGGAGGCAGAGCTAATGTTGCAGTTGTCACGGCGCGTATCCATTGGCTGTTTACGGAAAGGTGGGGCCACAAGTGAGGTTATAAATATGTGTGTGCAGCTTTGCAGATAGTATGTAAGCTGGAGTAGCTGGAGTGTGTATAAGTACTGCTTCGCTTTGATCACAGCTGCCTGTTTGGCACTTTCTGAAAATGGTGACGGTTGTCTGCTAGACGTTGTGGGAATGTTCCCATAACAATATCATGACCAACATTTTTCTGATATATTTCTTCTTCATAATGGTCTGAAACAAGGAGATGCTTTATTGTCATTGTTTTTATCTTTACTTTAGGATATGCCATTATGAAGGTTCAAGAAAATTGGGTGGGACTGAAATTAAATGGGACACATCAACTGCTGGTTTATGCTGATGATGTGAATCTCCTGGGGTATATGCAACATAAATACCTTAAAGGAAAACTCTTTTTTCTTCTACCCTAAAGATTGAGGCAATCCGTTCCTCTGAAACGTCGGTTAAAACTATATCTACACAGCGCTGCATCCCATAAGACTACTTTCTTCATAGTCACCGCCATGAAAATCTCAAATCTTACACAAAAATTTAATTGACACTATTAACGATATTGGTCTAGAAGTAAACACAGAGCAAACTATGTATATGTTGATGCATCATCACGATGCAGGACAAATTCATAACATACAGATGGCTAATAGGTCCTTTGAAAATGTGAAGTTCACAGTAAAGTAACAGTAAAGAACAGTAAAAGTAAAGAGGTAAAGCTGTCCCTGTAACACAGGCCGTGGAGGCCCATAGGGTTGTGAGATGTTGAGGCTGCCACATTTTCTAGACAGTCTGCTGACAGGTGTCGATGAGGTAGTCACCCATACATGCCAGCCACATTTAGCCCCAGGAAGATTCCTGGTACTCATTTCTGTTAGAGTCTGAGTTGGCCCCATGGCCATACTGCAACTGGAAGAAATAGGTCTATTGAAAAATCCAATGACCTCATTGGGAAACGAACCTTCTGGCTTGTAGCATAGTGCCTCAACCAACTACACTACCATGTGACCCTAGGGAATAACAGTAACAAATCATAATTTTCCNGGAAATTAGAGCAGATTAAGTTCAGGTAATTCCTGCTACCATTTGGGTCAGAACCATCTGTCTTCTCATTTCCTGT
>NW_019726284.1:0-2709 GCF_002891405.2 Cryptotermes secundus
TAGTCTAAAATATATATTTATTAAATTTAATTTATCCATAAAATCCCATTTTTGGAGCTCGAATTGAACAAAAGCTATGAGACTGACAACACCAGGACTGTCCCTCAGTATGCTGGTAATTTCTAATCCAGGTGCCTGCACATACGTCAATTGCTGGCCATCCATCAACGTCACATAGTCGCAATTTTCTACCTTCCAAAAGTGTGCATTAGTGCCTGAGGTTTATTTGATGGCTTTCTACGGTTCCTGTAGGCAGATGATGCCTTTAGGCTTATAATTATGCAGTGTGATCATGGGAGAACATCTTGTGAATCATTCCACTGCTGAAGCAGAAAAGCCACACACTTACCTGATCAAGTTGACATACAGATATTTCGTTTTCTAACAATACCATAAAAGCAAGAGTGTATATATAGTGAAAGTCCTTTTTTATTTTATCCAAATAAATCATTGAACAGCTGCTGTGAAGTAAGCAATGCAGTTATATGCTAACCCACTCATAAATCCTGAGCCTCATGTTACTGTAGCTACTGCATTTGACCTGTACAATAAGCAGAGATTCACTTGATCTTGTTATTTCCTATGTCAAAATGCCATGTGTGAATTAGACTTTGGAGTGAGAAGTGTTTGCATTTGATACCTGAGTGAAAAGTGGTTGTATAAGGGGAAGATTTCAGCATAAGGTGAATTAGGTGGCAAAGATTTTAATATGAGGAATAATATAATGAAATATACAAGTTTTGTATAACGTTAGTCCTTTCTAAAGTAATGTGTTATATTCCTATGTAAAGAAACTGTAATTCACAACACAAGGAGGCACACTAACATCTGCTCCCCCCCCCCCATTCAGGTGGGTGCAGCAGCGAATACATGGCAACAGCTGTGTTTGTTGAGGAGGTTGACAACCACTTCAATAGTTTCAATAGTTTCAATGGTGGAACAAGTGTTGGCCTAGGGGAAACTCTGCGTTGCCCACTCAGTGACAACAGTTCCCATATAGAGCTCTGGAAAAAGGCAAGTATGAGGATAAAGAGTTGGATCTTCCTCAAGGATGGTAAACCCACCTTTCTTCATCCTCCTCCTTCAAAGAATGGGTGGCTAATTGACATCACTGCTGCCCAGCATGTGTGGAGGACACTGAAAGAGGTGGGTTTTCAGTACAGCTATTCGTTTGAGCTGTGGTTCGAACAGTAACACAACTGTGGGACGGTCTGTAGATGCCCTGAAGACTAGCATCATCAATGGCCTTGCATTTAGAGGACTGGGGCAAACTAATTGTGAGGATGATGGTGCTACTCTTCTGGATAATCTGCAATCGCTTTTCAGGACACCTGAAGCTGCTTCACGAAATCCTTCCACAAGTCATGACAAGAAAACCCCTGCTGGTGTGCCTGAGAGTTTCCATGTTGCTCAGCAAGTACAGATGGACATGAGTCCTGCAGTACCTGCTGGGGACATGGAAGTGTTCTCAGTAGCTTACGTCAGTGGTTCCATTGCCGGACAGGTGCTTCGTGGTGCCAGCTGTGATGCATGCAAGACATGCCTGACATCTGAAGTGCTGCTATCAACCAATGTCTTCATATACTTCACGGAGTTCAGTGATACAGAACAGTCTCTCACATATCCTTCTGAGAAGCTTGTGACGACTGTTGGTACTGCTGTAACTCTGATGGAGTCTATAATGACAGAGGCTACCCACTTGAATTCAGTGGAGCAGCATATCATAGCTGCCATTAAGAGTACCAATGACTTCGAGTGGATTAGGTGTTCTGGCTGTTCACTTCACCACCAGTGAATAGTAGAGATAGTATTGTGAGATGTCTCACACGAATTTACATTCCTTGGTGGCGTAAGCAAAGAAACAGGTTGATGACTGAAGCAGCCAGGCAGAGGGCCATAGAGAGGAAGATGAAGATACTGTCTCATCAGTAAGTCATTAGGAAAGTAATTCTTCTTCATTTTTCCCCTTATAATGTCCTGCCCATACCAGCCCTGAAAATTGACAGAGTGCAGTTATGAAATTACTGGAAGAATATGTGTCCCAACTAGTCACATGAGCATCATAAAATGTTTCATAAGTTGGAGAAAGTATCCCTGGTGACAAGCTGTTGCAGTGCAGCAAAAGAAACTACTGTGCAGTGAATGATAACATCGTCATCCACTGTTCAATGACACACAAGAAACCTACTTTGAGCTCGAGTTCCATCTCTTTCCCGCTTAGCAAACATGTTGCAGTGAATGATAACATGGTCAACCACAGTTCGGTTACACACATTAAACTTATTTTGAACTTGAGCTCCATCTCTTCCCCTCTTTGCAAACATGTTTCCTTTGTCTCAGAATATTAGAACTTCGTTGAGTAAGAGTTCATTCTGGCCTTTATCTTCAAGAAATTATATTTCAATTGAGTGTATGGGAAATTGTTTTCTGACACACATGGGCCTTCTTTATGTGTAGGTAAAAATGAAGAGGCATTACATTATAATTCACTTGCAAAGTTCAGGTTATCCAACTCAGTGTGAAACTCTGAGAAGCAGAATCAATAAGAGGATTAAATGTGGGTAGGACTATTTATGTAATTTCTTTACCTATTCATTCATTCATTCATTCATTTATTTGCATTCTGTTAATCCATACAAGGTCAAACCAACCTATGGGATATAGAACCTGTCAAGATACAAATATAATATAAACATAAAATAATGATAT
>NW_019726284.1:3111-20508 GCF_002891405.2 Cryptotermes secundus
ATACTGAACTGGAAGGTGAATAGATACCAGATTTTTAGTATTAATTACATTTTTTTTTGTAAGATGTTACTTTTGCCTTGTAAACCTTTCCAGTACTGAACTGGAAGATGAATAGATACCAGATTTTCAGTATTCATTACATTTCTTTAAGATATGTTATTATTTCTGCCATATTGTTCTGCCCAGTACTGAACTGGTGAAGATGAATATATCAGATTTTCTTATATCATTAAATGCAGTCTTAATCTTGTTGACGAGTATATTTCACATTCTCGAATTCCATCATTCTAATGAAAATAATAATAAATGGGAACATGAGTACTGTTTCTTACAATATATGATTTATAATACTTAAATGTAACGGGAAAAATTGTGTTCTGTATGGCTTTCAAGTGTAAGTTATGAGGAAATTATGAGGCTTAATATATATATCTCTGATGGAAACAGAATTTTCTTTCAAGTTTCCCCACCTTCAGCTTTCCTAAATACAGTACAAGTGATTCATGTATGTCACAGTTCACAATGTTCAGTGCCTTTGGTTAAAGAGGTGTTTCATGTGAAAGAAAAGTCATGACTTTCCAGGCACGGGTGACAAACTTTCTCCAGGTAAATAATTTTCAGCCTAATCTCTTGTACCCCAGAGCTGCAGAGGCTCTTATTCCTCTGTTTTCTTTTCTTTTCTTTTTTTTTTTTGGAAAGGGGATGGGGACCAAGTTTAATAGAACTTCACTCAAATTCAACCCAAAGGATATGGTTGAAGTGATATTAAACTTACTTATGGAGCTGAGCCCTTCTTGAGAAGCTGCCAATTGTGCAGCCACTCAAGAATTTTCCAGCCTTTTGTAGAACCCGAAGGTTCATTACTGTGTTCACAAGAGCCCTCCACTGGTCCCAATCCTGAGCCAGATCAATCCAATCCATACCATACTATTCTCTCGCACTAGGATACATTTTAATATATATGAGACAAACTCTGTCTTAAGTGCAACAATTTTATTGTAGTTCTTTCTTCTTGTTGCACTTAAGACAGAATTTGTCTCATATATATTGTGTGAGTGTAACAGGATGCTTAACTATAATATTGTATACATTTTAATATTGTCCACCCACCTATACCTTGGTCTTCCCAATAGTCTCTCTACTTCTGGCGTTCCCACCAATATCCTATATGCATTCCTCGCCTCCTCCATTCGTGCAACATGCCCTGCCAATCTCATCCTCCTCGACTACTGATATTGAACACAGTTCAAAAACAGAAATTGGTTGGTGGGGAAATAAACACTTTTACAACCAGATCTCTGCGTACAAGAGGTTGGCAGGGCATGTAGCACGAATTGGGGAGGCGAGGAATGCATATAGGATATTGGGGGGAAAGCCAGAAGGAAAGAGAGACTGCAGTACAAGAGATCTGGTTGTTAAAGTTTTTATTGCTAGTAACGAAAAGAGCATTTTGCGGGTGGCGAGGGAGAGCACTCAAAATAGTTGCTAAGGTAGCATACCTTCTTACCGATTGTGCTCTCGGCTCTGGAGGTAACTTTAAATTTAGTTCACATAAGCTGCGTAGAGATGGCAGTAGCATAACAGTGCTGTCATGGCTACAATGTTGCCAACCAATAACATGGTAGTTCTATGGGGCTGTTCAGGGACCAGGAACTTCATTAAATTACCAGAGTTTCATTTAGTTTAGAAGTGCCTTGCAAATAGTTTGTGAAAGTATTTTATGATTGTATGAATGCCGCCAAAACTTGAAAGAGGTTATGACAACAATGAAAGGAAATATTTATGGTGAATTAATTACTGACTAATTTTCATTGTTTTGTTTTCAGTTATTAGAAAATAATGTCCCTCGAAGTAGAAAATT
Organism: Cryptotermes secundus; assembly: GCF_002891405.2. Classification (NCBI taxonomy): domain Eukaryota; kingdom Metazoa; phylum Arthropoda; class Insecta; order Blattodea; family Kalotermitidae; genus Cryptotermes; species Cryptotermes secundus. The sequence goes on from NW_019726284.1 coordinate 4,973, forward strand.
TGAGAAGAAGGCTTGAAGAGCAGATAGAAGTGTTGAAACACTTCCCAAATGGACCAAGTTACAGAAGTAAGGAAAATAGTGCACATTTCAGGTATTTAATATATAAGAATCCATAGTATACGTACTTTATCGGAACGTTCTTTCCATTCTACAGGTATACGCAAAAATCTTGCAAAAATATATTTGGAATCTGATAAAGAGATCGAAGGAGTATTTAATCTGGTTGAATCACATGCAGTTTCACTTCGCACAAGAACACATTTCCGATATAACCAAGCCAGGTAACAGGAAACATTAATTCTCTAAATTAAACTATTTATTTGTAAAAGAAAACCTCTGTAAATGTGATTTTATGTTCATAATTCATAATTTATTTACATTTTATAAACCGTTACACAATACAATTAGACAAGTCAATTCTGCATGCAGGTTCAGTGAAAAGGAGTCCAATTTCGGTTTCGATGGGTCGTTGGTTCAGCATGGAGGTGAATATGATTCTAAAGGAGTGCCTGCTATGTTAGAAAGGCTATATAAACTGCCTGAAGGTAAAAAGAATAACTTTGTTGCCCATCATGAATGAGAATTTCTGTTTACAGAAGCTCCCTGACCTTCCCAGTCATTCTCTTTGGGAAAGTCTTGAGTAATCCAAATTTTGCATAACTCGAAAGTGTTAATGTTACGTACTTTCATGTGTATGTGTGTTTGTGCTTCTTTGTGCTTTATAGCAAAAGAAATTAAACCATGAACAAATTCATTGTTAACATAGAAAACTGACATTTACAACAACAGAATTTCTTTCACATTCTGTACCTTATTCCCAGTGATATATTATCTCACAGAAGCTGACATCTTGGTGATCGATGACAAGGCCTTAATTTATAGATGATAAAGGAAGGGAGACAGGCATTTTCTCATCAGGCTTGTCATCAGCATCTTGAAAATGTTATTGGTGTTTTATGGAACAGTTTCCTTAAGTCAAGTCTTGCATGACCCAGGGAGCATCTGTATATGAAAACATCCCATTTGTTTTTCACTTGTTTCATAACTATAAAAAACTGACATTTCATTCATTTTAATCCATGTTTGTAATGAATGACAATATGCAGATTTGCGGAATTCCAGATTGTGAATTCTATTCTCTAATCTTTATGCTTGGCCTTGCAATGGGCTGATCCCCCATCCAAGGAGTCCTGCCAACTGTATATGGGATTACAAAACTGAAAAAAGCAGCCAGGGCCCAATAGAGGGCTGTAGAACCATTGATGAATGAACGAGTGAAATCTTTATGCTGTAAACTGTTCATTTCCTCACAAGACAGGTTGGTCTAGAGGTAACCCTGTAGACTCATATGTGGGAGGTGCTTGGTTCAGATATCTCCTGGGATGTTTTCTGTTTTCCTTAGTGAGGCAAATATTTGCATATTACTTCAATTTGGTTATGGCCACTTCCTTCCAAATTGGCTCTGGCCACTTCCTTCCAAATTGGCTCTGGCCACTTCCTTCCAAATCCTTTCCAATTCATCATTTGCCATCCTATCATTGAATGACATATGAACACAATGCTGCAACTGGGAAAAAAGAAGAAATAAAATTAAACGTCATTTCTGTCTTCTTCTAGTACTGAAAATAAATCATCATATGTAAGAAAACATAGGGAAATATGATGTTGAGACATAAATTACATAGAATCATACCTCCACATCTCATATTCATGCCATGCTTCTTAGGCACACGATTTTGATTTGTTATTTGAAGGAATATTTTTGTAGGAGAACATAGTTTATCTCAGTTCCTGGATAGTGTACTTTTTAATTGAACACAGCCCACTTTTCAGTGATCTGAACTACCATCATCACATTGCAATGGAAATTCCAAGTTCAATTCTGGCTGGGAGACACCTGTCCCCACTGAGGCTAATATCAGGAGAGTATTTTTGTTCTTTTCCTGCCATTTCTCATTGATTACCATACATCTTGTACAGTTGACTTAGTATCAGTAATGACAGTAAGTAATAAACTAGGGCAACAAATAAAGCTATTCAGGCTATGCTACTATCAGGATGAAACAGTTCTGTAATGTGTATCTGCTGCAGAGTGGAGTCTGGTGCAACTGACATTTGCGTATGACCCATCATGGCGATTTGCATTTTCGACCCACCCATTCAAGCGTCTAAATCCTCCAGCACTACACATCACAAGATTTGAATGTGGTAAGCATGCAAGGAAGCATCCCCCATATTGTGTCACAATACCAATCAAGCAGAAATTCCGGACTTTGGAGGCAGAGTTACGCACCATCGTTGATGACCACCAGAATCATCTCAATTGGGGGCGTCTTACCAGTGAGCAGTATTACAGACTTAAAGGAATTCTGGACATGAGGATGAAGGTAGGACAGGAAGACATTTTCATTCACATTTGGGAAAAAATCTTTTCTTATAATATTCAGTGAGTTGCAGAGTAAAATAGCATTCACAAAAATAAATAGCAGGTTAAATTTGGATAATGCTTGCTATCACACAGGTCAGAATGATTTCTCAAAAAACTTAAATACAACGCTACAGTTTTTTTATTTTGTATGGGTGTGAAACATGGTTTCTTACATTAAGGGATGAATATAAATTGAAGGGTGCTTATGAAAATATTTAGGATGGAATTGGTGGCTGGAGAAAGTTGCATAGTGAGGAACTTCATGATGTGTTTATAAGAGACTTGCTGGCCATTACACTTTACACAATTTGGTTCAGAGTGTCCTATTAATTTTTATCATTATTTAAAGGAGGAATTAGTATGATTCTTACTATAACCCAACAATGTACTTACCAGTTACTGAAACAGTTACTGTTCCCAAACATTTACCAATTTGTTCATTAAAAGCAGAATAGGCAGGAATGAAGGGGGGAGGTGAGCTATGTTTACGAAACATAAGCTACTAAAGAAATTTCTTGGTGGTTCTGTCTCATTACTACCTCTTATGTTGTGTTATTAGTCATTTTGTGTTCAGCCACTAACCTTAGCAGATAACTTAAACATGTGCTTTAGCATGGCATGACAATATTGTGATCTGAAACTCCTCCTCGTTATAGTTTGCTTCTGTCACTTTACCATACAGCACATAGCAGAAGCAACAGAAATGTCACTCCTATTACATCATTTACATTTTTTGGCATCAGATATAGCAACAGTATCACCAATTGGCAGTATGTGCACCATCCATGAGAAACCATGTTGGTGGGTGAGAGATGATGAAGATTGCTTTCTGCAGAAAGTTCTGGAAATTTTTATATCTGTATATGAGTTCTTGTCTGCTGCTGGAAGGACCACCTGATAGGGTTTAGTATATCAAGAATGTAGGAACAGGTCATTAGAGTTTTAATGACCAGCATGCCTGTGTTACACTTAGGAGGTCCCATGTATGTGTTTTATCAACTACAGATGTTACTTAGCATCAAATAGGATGAAAGGCTTTTCTTTCATACAGTTGCCTACCTAAAGGATGACACACCTCAAAAATGTTTTAGACCAGTGACTGTATTTACACATTTGATTCCACTTTCTTGCACCCAGCATCTTGATCAACTAAACAGCGCTCCTACTTCATATTTGGGAGGTCCCAGTTTCAAATCTCAGACCAATGACCAGCTATTCTGACTTAAGCTTTTTGTGCACTGGGAAAAGCATATTGTGTGGGTTTAATTATTCACTGTTGTGCTTTCAGAATGTGGTAATGAGGCTACAGAATGATTGGCTAGGACACTGGATTAGTCTCCTGATCGGTCACTACACTGAGCCTCAAAATGAGGAAAGAGTTACCTCATTTGTTGACCAATTGCTAGAGCAGTATGTGGAGGGTGGAGATGTCTCGCTGTGAGTGCCTAATAAACATGTTTATTTCTGCAAGTTTATAATAAAATGAAGCTGTTGTTATAATTTAAACTTCTCTCCTCCACAACTAGAAAACTCTAAAATTGGTTCCAATTCCCAATTAATTGTCATAGCATTACCATTTTTGTAATTTTAGATTTTATTTATAAACTGTGATCACCTGAAGATGATCTTAGGGTTTGAAATATGAAATGGTACTATAATAATAAATAACTTTGTTGTATATAATACAATTGATTATTGTGTTTATGGATATAAAGGCAGTTATACTTACACATTAATTCACAACAGGATGAAAATGTTGAAGTTCATGTAAAGTCTCAGTTATTGCTATTCAATTCTAATCAAAATAAAAATATGCAGACAGTTTTTAGTAGAACTCGTTAGTATACTATATTTCATGAAAACCTTTTCATCGGTTCCTGAGTTGTTACATGCAGATAGATTTACCACTCTGTCCAAAAGGTATCCAACATTGGGCCATGAAGACAAAGTTCTGTATCCGGGTGCTTACAATACCTATTCCCCTTCAAAGTAGGCCCCTCATGACTCCACACACTTAGCCCAGCGGTCCTTCCATCCCTGGATGCAATTCTGGAGTGCTTCTTTTGGAGTGGCGTGCAGGTGCACCGTCGTGTTCTGTATGATGTCCTCACGGCTGTCAAAACGGGAGCCTTTTAGCAGTGTCTTCAATCCCCGGAACAGCCAGAAATCACAAGGAGCCATGTCAGGAGAGTAGGGAGCCTGGCGAACCTGCGGAATGCCGTGCTTGGAGAGGAAACCCTGGATCGGGTGTGATGAATGTGCTGGGGTGTTGTCATGTTGCAGCTACCAGTTGTGTGCATCCCACAGCCCTGGTCTCTTGCCCCGAACTGCGTCACGAAGATGGCGGAGGACTTCTTGGTAGTTCTCCTTATTGAAAATTTGACATTGCTCCGAACCTGTCGTGCTTTTGGGCCTCGGGGATGTTGGATGCTTCCTTTGTGATGCCTGGACCTTGGTTTCCGGGTCATATCCGTACGTCCACGACTTGTCACCAGTGATCACAGTTTCAGGAACTCAGGATCCCTGTTGGCGCTCCAGCATGTCCTGTGCGACCTCAAGGCTGAGTTGTTGCTGCTCTGGCGAAAGCAGCTTGGGCACAAATTTTTCTGCTACTCTTCGCATGCCCAAATCCTCAGTTAAAATTGTGTTTGCAGAACTTCTGCTGATCCCAACCTCATCAGCAACTTCCTGGATGGTCAAATGATGGTCCTCCATGATCAGTGTCCACACTTTTTCAATGACACAGCATTTTGGCTCATTGACTTTCTCCCGGAACCCTGGTCACTGTCTGCTGACATCTTTAAAGCGGTTGAACCACTCTTTAATTTGAGAGACCCCCGTTGCATCATTGCCGAAAGCCTGCTGAATTTTGCGGATTGTTCCTGCTTGGGTATCCCCGAGTTTCTGACAAAACTTGTTGCAGTATCGCTGCTGCAAGCGTTCTGTCATCTTGAGCGAAACGAGAATGTGACGAACATGTGTTACACCAGTTCGCTATCTGGCAGCCACAGACGCAACCGGCTGTGTTGCAGATCAGCAAAATATCATGCATGCACACGAAAGTCCCATCTACCACTACGCTCAGTTTCCCCACCCCTTTGGTCATTACTTACAGCAGCAAAAAATAAAGTCATACTTTTTGGACAGTGGTGTATAGTGAATCTAACAGGTATGGTTTTGCAACTTTTCATTGCAGATGTTCTAAAAATCAGTTCATTATGACGCTACTTTATGTGAACAAGTTATTGGAAAGGAACAAAAAGCATGGTACATGATATGCAAAATAATGAAAAGATGAGAAGTTCTGCAAGAACCACTATAAGAAGGAAAACTGCAGAATGGGTGGGTACCCAAGCCAGTCTGGATGCTATGGAGAAGAGAAAAATGTTTTGCCCCTGCCTGAAGTTGAACACTGATTCCTCTGTAATTGAGCCCATCGCCTAATGGCTATACTGGCTGAACTCTGATGTTCTCATATAAATATATGAATCATGTTACTTTGCAGACACAAAACAAAGCATACAGTGACAACCCGGTCCAGAAGGAAGATGTATTTTCTTGCAAAGGCATCAGCTTTCTTGCTAGAGTGGCAACTGCGAAGAGGTGTGGCGGACTGTCTGGAGATACCTATTGCTGCAACCAAGGACATAGCACGACAACTTAGTAAACTTCATGATGCTGTGCAACTCCAGACTGCTAGGAGGCATCCAGTCATCCTAATTTTAGATGAGGTATTGCTAATGTGGTTCAGAAATATGTTGCTTTTGCTTAGGAATTGTGACTCAAAGGGGCTGTCCATTCAGCTACCTTGACACATAGAAAAAGAAAGTATTATTTGTATATATACTGTAGCATGTTTGGGCGACTGAAATGCCATTCGGATTGATAATTGAGCGTATTAACCACTTAGTTACGCACACTCTCTTAATTACATTTAGATATAGTGCTATCACGGATTTACATACACCTCATAATCCACTGTTGCACGCACACACTAGCCCTCTCCGGGTAACATATCTCAACACAGAAATTAGCGCTTCAGATCACTCCAAATATTACACATAAATAAGGTCTTCAATTGCCCTTTAAATCTTCACAGGTCCTCTACGAACTTCCCGTTGCTGTTACTCAAACATTTAAACACTCAAATACTCCCAAATACTGACAGCTGTTCTGTCTGTAACTGTCGTTATATAGCTTCTGCACTGACCATACAAAAGACAGCCTATATTGTTGGAACATGTTTACTGAGCAATTGCACAGCAACAGTCACAGCACGGACTCCATAGAATACCCAGTTACGTGATAGGTACCACTGTTGCGTGATGTCACAGCCTAGCGTGGAGGGGTGTTTACTGAGCGTTGCATAGGAACAGGCTGGGTGAGAGTATGCGACGTCACTCATGGAAATGCAGAGGTCACGTGACCCCTACTTACTGTTGTGCAATCCAAGCGTTCACAGAGCTGTCGCTTAGCAACACGCTGATACAATCCACAGCTCTCCTGTTGCACACGTGCCCTGAGGCCTCTGTGGCTCAACATCTCCTGAATAGAGCAAATACGCCACAATACATTTCATCAAGCCAGATTCATATTATGTTGAAAGTGGTTGAAATAATATTCATTCCACAAAGGACTGTTTGTGTTTTGGCTTTAGATTGGATACCCATTTTTCAGTCCATGAAAGAAGAATTAGGAATTGTTCTTTTCAGATTCAACAATCTCTGGAGACTCCAGCCCCCTATCCAAGGGATAGCTCTTTCCTTTTGCATGAAATTTTGTACCTTGATGTGTACTTCTCATATCCGTGGCTTGCATGTCAAAATGTACAGATGATTTGAAGTTGAAGTTTGTAAAATTCTGTGTTCAGCTTATACACATAACTTGAGGGTTTGTATAAGGGGTGGGCCTTCTCGGCCCTTGCACCGCGACCTACAGTGGTCTATTGTGCTTATAACTTGAGGGTTTCCTCAGAACACTGTGAGAATTGAAGCTGTAAGTAATTATTCATTAGATTTCATACTACTTCAACTATTGCTTATATCATTTTCAAGGGTGCAGTGTACATTATTTAATGATAATCCTACATTGCAGCATCATGTTGCACTTCCTTGAAAAGGCTATATTTAACTGTCCTGAATACAAAACCCTTCCAGTATTACTCACCTGTTGTAATTATTTGTTAACCACGAAGTCATTCTCACCACACACTGGGCTTCAAGTTAATCAGTTAATGAAACGTGTTTCAACCACTATATTTGGCACACTGTCATTTGCATTGTCACTCTTAATTGTCTTTGATAGATATAAATATTAAAATTGAAATTGGTGTTGAGCTTCATAATAAAATATCTGATACTATCAAAATGATTTGCTTTGCTCTTCGATTAAGCTTGTATTATTTGCTATTGGGTGTTTATGTATGTTTATTTGCTTTAGCAAAGATTTTTTGCTACTTTTCCATTTCCTGCTTGGCTTCTGTGTTGTCTGTTGTATGTATGGAGCTGGGATCAAAACACAGAATGTGCTAACTCTCCATTTTAGGAGCTGGAGTTGTTCCCATGGGAAATGCTGAACATACTTCAGGACCATCCTGTGTGCAGAGTACCAAATCTACACATGCTATATGCCCTTTACAAAGGTGAGAGTGATTTTGTGGAGACAGAGCCAGGTTTTGATATGTTGTATATCTTTCAATGTCAATGTAACTCCTCCATTATTTGAAGCTCAGATATAACTTTACTGTTTCATAACAATTCTGCCATGTTCAATCTTTTTTGTTTACATGTAATTATCCTGAAAATCATAAGATGATGAGAAAGGGCATTGTGTATGAAGTGTGCCATTTATCTTTTTGTTTGTTCTGATAAAATGTTCTGCTTGTTACCCCTCCCCTTTTTGGTTATGTTTAAGATGTGTGTTATTGTTATTCTGTTTTAACCAAAATTGGATTGTGTATTTTAGTTACATGTGTGCATGTGCACACATGTATGCATGTAATGTAATGTCATGTTTGCATGTGTTCAGACTGCTGTTGATTGTTGAATATACAATTTCAGAAATGTATATACAAATTTGATTTGGTTCGTCCTGGTCCATCACACTAGCAATATTATAAAAGGTTATCAACTCTGTCCAGTGTGACTGATAATTTTTTTTTCTTTTTTATTGTAATCCTTGAAATGTTTCAGTCTGAGAGATCATCTTCAGAAGAATATATCAATACAGGCAGAAACTACTACAGGGTGAATCGTATAGAAGCAGCCCAATGAATTTGCTAATAATTCTGCAGGTGATGCACATAACCACTCACAATTACGACATACTAATCCATTGGCCGTGCTGAGTCGAATGGTATGCACATGATTTGGCAAATGGCAGCCCTTATGCTGGAAGGTCAAGGACAATCCCGAAACGTGTCTGCAGTGCGCAGGCGACAGTTATGGAGTACACTGTTGAACAGCGAGTGTTTCTTGTGCGCATGTACTGGGTGACAGGCTCGATTGCGAACACACAATTGGAATTCAGGAGGAAGTTTGGAGTTCGCAAGAAGCCAGCAAAATCAACTCTACAGTCCTTGGCTCAGAAATTGGAAAGGACAGGGACACTTTTAAGTGAACGTGGTAAAAACCGCCCAGAAATGCCAGAAGAAACGATTGCAATTGTGCGGGACAGGTTACTGCAGTGTCCCAAGAAATCATTATGACGTCTAAGCCAGGAAACCGGGTATTCTTATTCAACGTGTCAACAGGCTACAAAGAAGTGAATCTTCTTCCCTACAAGATCACCAGTGTTCAGGAATTGGGTGATGTTGATAAAGATAAACGGGTATGGTACTGTTTATGGTTTTGGGAATTCGTGCACGATAACCCCAGAATTTTGGATATCACTTGGTTTAGTGATGAAGCATGGTTCCATTTATCAGGATATGTAAACGCGCAAAATTCCAGGATCTGGGCGTCTGAAAACCCACATGAGATTGCTGAATCACCACTACACCCACAAAAAGTGGGTATGTGGTGCGCCATTTCTGGTTTACGAATCATTGGACCGATCTTCTTTGACACGACCATGGACAGCACCTTATACTGCCATATATTTTTATGATTTCATGCAGCAGCTGGATGATGTGGAACTTACACAGGGTTATTTTCAGCAGGATTCAGCGACGTGCCACACGTCCAACATGTCCATGGAACTCATTGAGAGCTTCTTCCCAGATCGCATCATCTCTAAAAAGATGTGGCCCCCAAAATCCCCCGACCTTACCAGCCTGGATTTTTTCTCTGGGCTTTACTGAAGGACAGGGTGTATGCAAACAAACCGCATACATTACAGGATTTAAAGGACAACATTTTGGCTTAAATCAGGAACATCACTGAAGAAACACTGCAGCGAGTCATGGCGAATATGCAAACGCAGGTGGAGGCATGCTACTTGAAAACGGCGGACACTTTCAACATCTGCTCTGATCACGGCACACAACCCAAGATAAGATATGTGTAAATTACTTTGATATCTGTATGGTATATTTTATATTACAGCTCATTTCATTGGGCCGGTTCTATATGAATCACTCTATTACGTGATTGGTCAATATCAATACATATATACAATATAATCACAATGCCATGAATATAAAATCCGATCCTTTAACACTTACAGTGACTTGCATGAATATATTAAAATATTTATTAATTATTATAATTGGTTTGTTTACAAGATTGGTTTAAAAAGACTTTGTTAAAATTTAGAACCAATTTGGTTAGTGTCCTTTATACTGCTTCTCTTTAAAGGAACTCGACTGTCTACCGAATCATGGTTCCACTGTTGATGAATAGGACTCTTAATATTATCCTGTTGTTCGGGGCATGCTGTGTTATGACATATCCTTCTGAAGATGGTCTCATCATCATCATCATCATCAGTAATCTGTCAGACGTCAGGTCCACAGTCTCTTCCAAAATAATTCCTCCACTTAATGCGATCTAGAGCTTTCTCCTTCAAATGACAGTATCCTCTTCTGTCCCCAAGGTCATCCAGCATCTTCTTACGTCTTCTTCCTCGTCTTCTTGTCACTTCTATCCGCCCCTGTATCTTTCCTTCAATAACTTTTTTAGAAGGTAGTTTCTGCATAAAACATGACCAATCCAACTAGCCTTCCGTTTTCTTATTACGTTTAGGATATTCCTCTGCTCACTGACAATGAAGAAGTGTTAGAGAAATGAAGAAGTGTTAATTAGAGTCAGTGAGCAGAGGAAGATGGTCTATCAGACCAAAACATATCAAGGTTGAAAGAACAAAAAAAAAAACAAGTCACACTGGACAGAATTGATCACCTTTTATGTATATGCAGAATTACAATTCTGGGATATTCATTCAGTATTGTTTAATTATTTCAGAAACTCTACGACTTATGAAAATACTGTGTTAGGCATAATATGTTTTTCATTTTTCTTTACAAGTTTTGTTCAAAACATTCACATCAACAAATATTTAGCAAATGTGCTTGATAATGGGGCAAAAACACATTTATGTCTTCTTGTAGTGTTCATTACATTTGTCTAATTGCAATCAAAATTGGGATGTGTCACCACATTTCAGTGATTCCCTAAAATTAAAAATTTCATAAAAATCCTTTTAGCAGTTTTGAAGTGTTGTATGGAGAGATGGATACAGTGGATTAATGGATGGATACAGCTGCTCCTCAGGGATGCAGACATGCCCATAAAAGGATTTCCATTTTTTTGTGTAGATACTAACATGAATATTGTTTCAGCCCATGAAAGAAATATCTCAAGGGGCAGATTTGAAGTGGATGCATCATCTGGCTACTATATTGTAAATCCAGAGCAGAATTTGCCTCGCAATGAGAAGCGCCTTCGTCCTTTCCTCACTTCACGAGCTCCCAGTTGGAATGGTACATTCGGTGTTGCACCATCTTCTGAACAGTTCAGAGATGTGCTTCAGAACTACAACATATTTATGTAAGCCTGAAAAATATTGCTAGTATGTATAAAGGCAATATACGCTAATTTTTTATGGCTATCTTAAGGCTCGCATACCCACCATCGTCAGACTTTGAATACAAGAATATACTGGGATGAAGTAAAGATTTTATTCCAACTAGCGATAAATTTCAGATATCTTACTCTCTTGGAAGTGCATTATCACAAGTCATGACAAAATGGCAGTATTCTTCACTCATTTACCTGTGATCAGAAAACAGAGGCTAGTTAAAGCTGCACTTTCATTTGCAAATTAATATTCTTAGCATGAAAAATGTTGTGGTGCCAAGAGTTGTCAGAAGTATGTAAGAAGTTATGTGCTTGCATGGAAGGCATGGTGCATAGCGGGATGGCTAGACTTTTAAATTTCATCTACTATCATATTTAATAATTTTTTCCCTTCTGTTTTACATTCATGTGCAAGTTATTATACATCATTTATTGCACATTTTTTCTAATCATTCTAAAAATTTAAATTTTCATATGATTTGACATATGAAGTTTACATAAATATTTCTCCTAACAGATACTCCCCTCACTTTTCTCTTCAGCAGTAATTCATTCATTGGTAGGGCCACTTAATTTAAATGATAGGTCTATGATAGCTAAGTGATCATTTACCTTTTACTGTATTACTTTGATCTAATATGCTTTTACGTGTACAGTTGGTAATTCCTTGCATTCATCAAGTGATTGTTGCATATAACAACTGAAATATGTTCATATGACTTATAATTTTTCTGTTTGACTTCTCTGCAGTGATGGATCCATGACTATGCCCATCAAAATGTACAATCTCTTCCATATATATAATCTCTGCTCTCCTTGGCATTTGTTTCATGCTGGTTTTTTGCATGGCTTTTTCTTTGACCCTGATGACAGAGGCAACCTATTCCTCCAAAATGTCAGTTAACTTTCAACAGACTACATGGTGTTATATCCTAGATGACTGAACTCTTCACACCCACCACTGTGAGAAGCTCAAATCCTACATATTTCTATGCTTGATCATAAGTTGCTTCACAATGCAACACTTTTGAAGGTAAATGTTTTGGATGACCAAATTTTCATTACGGAATCATGGTGCTTTGTCGACTGTATTCTAAATGTGGATTTGATTTAAATTAAATCAGTGATGGTGAACATGCAACAGAACTTAGCATAGCCAAACTTGACAGGGGTTATTAGAAAACAAGCGTATGATTTCAAGAGTATGTGACCTGTTGTGGTGGTAACATGTCCAACGTGCCTTAGAAGAGGGAGGAGGAAAGTGATGTGGGAAAAGTGAACCTCCAACATTTTTGTTAGCACTGGAGGACACTGACACTGTGAGGAAATACCTCATGAAGTTTAGCGATGATAATAATAACATGACACCTGACCCAGTAATATTGACAATAAGGTGTACAGGATACAGTAGAAAGCAAAGAAGCAGCATCATATGTCACTGTACATGTGGAAGAATAATATAAATTACATTATTAATGCATTGAACTAGATTACAATTTTAATGTAATACAGTTATGTAATTTATTGTATTTCATTTCAAACAGCTGCATAAATTTTCATTTCCTTGAATTTACTTTAGTTTTAAATGGTCCATTCAGAAATGTGAAATCCGAGTTTCATTACATTATACCCATATTCTCCTAGACAGGACTTTGTCCTAGAAAAAATCTTGAAAACCTCAAACATGACAGCCAAATCCTAGCTGTGATCTGAATTTGATACCTATAGAATACATTACTGATTACCTGACTTGGTTTTGGTAAACAAGTCAGAACCTGTTTGAATTTATTATGTTCATTTCATTAGATCAATAAACGATACATTTAAACACAGATACAGAATGTAAGATTTGAGGCTTTCACGGCGGTGACTATGAAGAAAGCAGTCTTCTGGGATTTGGCACCGTGTATAAGTGGTGTNTGTAGCTTAATTTATTTAATTTTATTCTAGAAAGTGTTCACGGACTTTCTCATTCTTTTCTGAAACTTACAGTGTGTTCTTTGCACATGCCTGATTTATTTAATTTTCTCTGACTAACAATAATTAATTTGTCATAACTTCAGAAGTTGGTTCCTTAATTTTAGCTATGCTGGACATGGATCAGGCTCGCAGTTCCTGCAGGGAGATGAAATCCAGAAGCTCAATGTACAAGCTGTGACCTTCTTGTTTGGGTGTTCAAGTGTCACCAGCAAGGATCTGGGGGGACGAATAGAGCCTGCTGGAATGTGGCACTTCTATCACATTGCAAGTTGGTCAGTGTTTATTTTAGTAGTCAGAAGATAAAGCAAGGCTCATCAGACTTGCTTCATTAATGATAAGCTGTAGGTCAAGAGAAAGAAAAGGAGTAAGGTGTAGCGACATGAGCTGTTGGCTTAAAAGAGTCCTCTTAAAATATTCAGAGCTTATAGTAAGAGAAAATTCTAGAAATAATTTTTAATTAAACAGATTGTGTCACAAGGTGTGAACTTACAGTAGGAATAAATCTACCCAGAAGGTTCGAACACATACATATAATTAGGTCAGGATAAGCCAGAGTTGTAGCACACTTAGAGGAGATGGAAAAATTACATAAAATATTAGACGGATGCAGACTGGATTGACCCTGTGCATGATAGCGTTCAGTGTAATTCTTTGTCAAAAAAATTCTCCATCTTTCATGAGCATTTAAATTTCAGCTCAGCAGACCTTCTCAAGGTCTCTTGCCTTAAGGGGTTAGTTAAGCACTGATGGCCTCTGACTAAACTTGCCTAGTTTTGTTCAACGTATATTTTTTCTGAGTAAAATAAATGGTAGGGAAAATAAAGCTGGTGGATATAAACTAATCAAAATTAAACTCTGTAAGTACCACTGTTGGTATCCACAATGTGGATTTGAACAGTCATGACGCAATCAAAAACAGTGCTCTAATTTTTGCTTATAAATTTTACAGTCCCATGGTGATTGGCAATCTGTGGGCTGTCACAGATGCTGCATCAGATGCCATCACAGTACACACACTACATAACTGGCTGCCAAGGACACAGGATATGGTGATAGATGAAGAGCAGGAGAGGATGCCACTGAAACCATGTTATGTTAAGGACCCAGATGCCCCAGAACTATGGCGTCCAAATGGCTACAGATGGAAGCATGAACCTGACTTGCTATCTGCCATACGCCGCAGTCACACTGCTAATAAACATTATATGGCATCGGCTGCTCTGGCGGCCAGAGGGCTTCCAGTTGTAATCAGAGGCCAGGTCGACAAAGACATACCAGCAAAATCACTAGGGTCAGGATAGATTTCTTAAGTAATCAATTCATAATAAGTGACTGCTTCTAAAAGTAGTTTTCATTCCTATGAAGGTTTGAGACTAATAAGGATTAATAATTTTCTACAAGCACAGCAGTGGCTAACTTTACATTCCATCGGCACAAATGTGAAACTGGTTGGCATATTTACTGAGTTCTCAAGTGTAGTTAATAAGTAATTTTGTGCCTTAAGAGACTACAGTGAAACTTTGATTTTTGTTTTGAAGGGAACATCCAAAATAGATGCAAAATTTGAGCAAGGTGTAAGATAAGGGAAATAAAAACTATGTAACATATGGAATGATGTGTGTGTTGCTTTATACCCTAATTTCAGAAAGCAAACACAAATATACATGTTTGAATATAAAAATACATGGTGCAATCCAAGTTCCCGAAATATATTAATAAAAACTGTTACATCTTACCTAGATATTATTCTGCACCATCACCTTCGAAGTAGTCCCCTTGGGAGCGCATACACCAGTCCCAGCGTTTCTGCCACTTTTCAAATGCATCCTGGAAGTCTTTCTTTTATAGGGTGTTTAGTACCGTCTGTGTTTCCGCTTGAATTTCCCCAACTGTATCAAATCGTCGCCCCTTTAACTTGATTTTCATCTTGGGGAAGAGAAAGAAGTTGTATGGAGCTAAGTCTGGCAAGTAAGGTGGGTGGGGAACAACTGCCATCTTGTTTTTAGCCAAAAATTCCTGCACAATGTAAGCCGTATGCGGTCGTGCGTTGTCATGGTGGAGTACCCAGTCATTCATGTGCCACTTCTCTGGACGTTTTCTCCTCATGTCCT
>NW_019726284.1:20528-79614 GCF_002891405.2 Cryptotermes secundus
AGAACTCTTTATTGACTGTCTGACCAGGAGGGACAAACTCCTTATGAACAATCCCATCAATATCAAAAAACAGATCAACATGGACTTAATGTTGCTCTTGATTTGTCGAGCTTTTTTTGGCCGAGGTGAAGAAGGGCTCTTCCAGTGCGATTGCTGCTTGCTTTCAGGGTCGTAGCCATAAACCCAACTTTTGTCACCAGTGACAACCTTCAAAAGAAAGTTTGGATCCTCTTGAAGCTGTTGCTGAAATTCCCTGCAGACTTCCAAGCAATGCTGCTTCTGTTCATTTTGCAGCACTCGTGGCACAAACTTCGCCGCAATCCTCCTCATGTTCAGTTCCTCTGACAAAATTCGTTGACATGTACCATAACTTAGTCCCAAAGTGTTACAGAGGTCTTGGATGGTCAGTCTACGATCTTGCAGAATCAGATCCCTAACTTTCGCGACATTTTCTGGTGTGGTGCCAGTTGACGGCTGTCCCGAACAATCGTCATCATCAGTCGACGTTCGGCCATTTTTGAAACGCTTATGCCAGTCGTAAGTTTGTGTCTGATCTAAACTGTTGTCTCCAAAAGCTTTCTTCAACATTTGGTGCATTTCTGCAGCAGTTTTGCCAAGTTTGAAGCAAAACTTTATACAGACACGCTGCTCTCTTAGGTCAGCCATCGCAAAACCGCAAACTCACGGAAACACAACAATGGAAATATGTTCACCAACAATAAACCCAGCCACTCAACTCGACGCCGCTTGCGACACTGATTCAAGAAGGATGTGTGAGGAGACATGTAGCGGTATTTCGATGTACTCATGACCATTCACGCGCAAAATTCAAATTTTGGAAACTTTTGGATTGCCCCACGTAGAAATTCAAATACACTAATCTTCTTCTAATGTTATTCATTTAACCAGGAACTTTGTTGCATATTACAATAATATTGTGCTGAGTATCACACTTGTGAACGTTTTGTCTTCTACACCTTCCTCATCTTCCTGTTGTTTTAGCTCAAGTCAACTGTTCAACAAACATCTGGTCATTGTCTGGCCTTCAAAGATATCCACAAAAGCAGTTCTTCATTATAGTGGGTGTTACCAACTGCCAGGCTTCTGCTGTGAAGTGAACTGGACACAATGCACCCAGATTCTTCACAGTATCCTAGACCAATCCCCCATCATGGCTATAGCCTTCTGAATCAGCAGCTTTCTATAGTGGCACTCTGATGGTTCTGAGAATGCTGTTCTTTTGTAATCAGTATAATGATCAACAAAAAACAACATTTTGCAATTTTTTGGCACTTGATATTTTATTCAGTTATATGCCTGCTTTGCAGGGAGTGTTCTGGCATTCTTGAAATGTGTATTTCCCTTTTCTCTCTCTCCCTCCCTATTTCCCCATCAAGATCTGCGTTCTCCTACACATCCCTCATAAAACAGACCTTTCTAACCCCACTTGCAGCCCATTCCAGTGAAGTGCTTAGACAGACTTGGAAGGTGGGAGACATGTGGGTGGGAATGTCTGGTTCTCCCCAGCTCCCCACATGCTGTGTATGTATTTCTCTGCCTTTGTAAAACATCTTATGAACCTAGGCTGTAGTGGAAATTATGTTTAAGTGAAAAATATGTACAGATTAACATGCTTTGTTGCAGTGAAAATTTGTAAGTCTTTAAAATGAGGGATACCTGCATTTGTTTTGTTTATTTTGCAACTGCAAGAAACAGAGAAAAGAAAGCTAGAGTAATTTTGATATAGATTGTCTTTTAATTTTGCATTGATATTTCAACAGGCTGTGTTAGTGTGCTAGTAAAAATTCATGTCACAGATATGGAACCATAAATACACTGTCATATGAGGAACTTATCAATGGGAATACACTACAGTGGAACGCCCATGTAACATTTCTTGATTTAAGGTTTTAACGTTTAATTTCAATGATTTCAAGTTAGTAATCCCAGTGTTAGATCTCGTCTATTTTAAATATTTAATTTAGCACTCAAATTCACTGATCCCCAAAGAAACCTTAAATTGAAGTTTCACTGTAACCAGTCGGTTATGTCTGGCCAAAATAATATAGGTCAAGGCCAATTGAGTGGCATCTCCCCATTCCATTTCAAGAGGAGAAATTAACACAATTAACTACACTCAGTTCTTGGTAAAACTACTTTCTTACTGCAGATGTTCTACATATCTTGTAGGCTATTATGCAGATGATCATAAAATCAAAACCTAGCCAAGTTCAATTTTTATTACCTCCTTTCATTTAACATGCTTGCTGTTGCTGTCATTGTTGTCATGTTTTCTTTATTTAGCAGAAATTTAGGTGAACACATTATGCATAGGTTAAATCTGTCACACATAAGCTTAAGAGTCTCAGTTAACTGCTTATATTTCATGCTAGATTTGTAAATATGTTTATGATTATCTCCATACCAAATTTTTACAAAGATTCATTAGATATCATCAAACGAAAAGCTAAATACAGATTTCATAGTCTTCATTTTGTTTTACATACTACAAAACAAAATTTGCCTCAACAAAAATTCCAGTTGTTCATTGACATTTTACCATACATCACTTCAGGATCCTATATTAAATAACATCAGTGTCACTCCCACCTCACAAGTTTGTGTGTGAAGTGCACGGAATTTGTAAGATTTCTAATGGCATAATGTCCTTACCAGATTTCATTCAATTCAGTCACCTGATTCAAAAGTTGATAGGGGAGAATCTCACACACACACACACACACACACACACACACAGTATATTCATCTTGTGAAGAAGGAAAACAGATTAGTAATATGTATCATGATGCATTTCAGATAAAATACCTATATTTATAGTACAAATAATTACACAATTGACAAACCAAATTCATCACACAGAAAGACAGTATTTTTAACAAACAAGGCCCAAGCAACAGTTACTATTTCCAGGTCACTCAGTTCTGTTGGTATCTGCCTTGTGCCAGAACTTCTTTCATCTTCTTCAAGACTGTTGGTAGAAGACCCAAGTGCCCATCAACACACTTCACTGCACAGTGTTCAAAGTCCTTGCTATACCGACTAACCTGCAATAGTAAAGTATCTTAATCTCACAAGACTGTAAATAACAGCTCCCTCCTCTTTACCCTATTGCTTGGGAGGTGATCGCTACCTGTGTCTCTGGTTCCATTGTTGCATTCTCTGTGCCTCTCAGAGGGAATCGGGTGTCCAAGCTTAGCTTTAGAAAGAATAGACTAAATTTCCCAAATAAATATTTAATAACAGTTAACAACAATAAAGAAAATAAATAAGACTTAAACCATTACATGGGTATTTCAAACATGCATATGAATCTATGCCCTCGACCACCTTGGTTGGTCCAGATTAAAATCCTATAAAAGGAAAATATACATAAGATAGCCACATGGAGCCATCTATTTATCACAGACCTAGAAAAAGACCAACTCACATAACATTGCCAGACAACCCAGATTGCAATGTTTCCCCCCACTATCTAGCCATACAACAACATTAAATGGGGCAACAACAGCAAACAAAGCTCTCATTACAACATCACCACATAAAAATAACTTGCATAATGCTGCAACAAGGAGGCCCCTTGCCCTCAACAGCCAGAGTGAAAGTTCCAACAATTTGGAAATCCCAGCCTAAACAGAATTTAGTGATATTATATTTAAGCATCCTGTTGCACTTTATATGATATAACTCCGTCCTAAGTTCTTTCGTTTTGTTCTTCTTTATACACTGGCCCCAAACAGCCATCATCAGCTGTATACACTCACGTATCTGTTACACTGCACTTATTTATAACATTTAATTTAAAAACATAGGTCTTCTTGATTAGCACTTATAAAATCTTCGGTTCTAATTTTAGATTTTTAAGGATTTTTTAAAGGATTTCAAATTAGAACCGAAGATTTTATAAGTGCTAATTAAGAAGACCTATGTTTTTAAATTAAATGTTATAAATAAGTGCAGTGTAACAGATACGTGAGTGTATACACCTGATGATGGCTGTTTGGGGCCAGTGTATAAAGAAGAACAAAACGAAAGAACTTAGGACGGAGTTATATCATATANGGACGGAGTTATATCATATATAGAATTTAGTGACCTAATTTGCACAACTGATGGAAAGCGCAGACTGCCCTTATATCACTACCCACACAAACAGAGGTCTTCCTTTTATAAATGAGGGTGCAAGGGGAAATCACGTGGTACATGAAATTATGGGATAACGGTAAACAAGAGATGATGCGGATGCCTTGAGGGGGGGGGGATGGAGGGGAGGATACTGGGCCTAAATGGGCAACTCCTTAGCCATCTGAATGTAAATATGGCTCAGTAATATACATGTGTCGGAAGGTCTTTGCTGACAAAATAGGCCAGATACTTCTAGGTATAACAGAGCTGGAAGAATACATAAAATAAGCACAAATTTATAACTAACAGGTGCACTGGGAAATTTTTAACATTTCCTCTGCCACACTAAGCTTGAGTCTTCGCTTTCCCAACTTCTAATGAACTTCACTTGTAACATCTTAAAGATCAAATGTAGGGTGATATGGTAATGTAGTTAGTTGAGGCACTAGCTACAAGCTGCAACGTCACAGGATCAAGTCCCAATGAGGCAGATCCCCCCCCCCCAATTTACCTAATCCTTCCAGCTGCACTATGGCCCCGGGGTTGACTCAGCCTCTAACAGAAAAGAGTACCAGGAATCTTCCTGGAGGGTAAAGAATGGCCGGCGCATAAAGCTGACAACTTCAGATCCCTTTGTGAGCTGACTGTCTACAGAAAATGTGGGTGCCTCGAAGTCTCCCAACCCTACAGGCATTCACGGCCTTTGTTTTTAAGATGTTAAAAACATAATGATATGCTGATTTCTGTTCAAATTTATAGTCATGGCATTGTCTCAATCACAGCACATTTATGGATTCTTCAGGGCATGATTAGACTACACTTATTGTTACTAAAAATTTATAAAATTTCAATATAATTTTAATTTATGCCACCCTCTTTTAATGGAATGCACACAACTGGAAAACAATTCCTCCATTTCCACTATTAACTATTTGACTGTAATACAGTCATAAAATGTGCATGTAAATGAACTGGGGTTGGACAAA
Source organism: Cryptotermes secundus (assembly GCF_002891405.2). NCBI lineage: Eukaryota > Metazoa > Arthropoda > Insecta > Blattodea > Kalotermitidae > Cryptotermes > Cryptotermes secundus. Next base: position 25,658 of record NW_019726284.1, read on the forward strand.
ATAATGGAGACACTACAAATATACACATTTCTCTATTAATATGGTATTGGACCATTTCTGCCTTCATGACAGCCACAGTCTCTAGCAGAACTTTATACTATTCTTTTTGAAGAACACCTTAAAGTTGCTTTATACATGTTCTAGGAGGGAATCTGTTCCTCTAAAACTAACCAGAGTGTTCAATGATGTTCAAATCTGGTGATTGTGCTGAACAGGGAAGATGCTGAAGTTCATATTCATGCTCTTCTAACCATGACTGAACAGTTCCAGGTGTGAATGGGGGCACTGTCAACTTGGAAAGTTGCATCGTTGTTCAGAAAAGATGTCTGGATCATGGGATGCAGCTGACTACCCAACCTGTCCATGTACACCCTTGTAGTAATTTGGACATGAAAGGTAATATTGGGACCAACAGAATACTGTACCACGATACCACTACCCAAACCATCACATCAGGGAACCTATCCCACTGTTGGAACCATGCATTCTGGATTATAGGCTTCCTAGGATGTTCTCCACACATAAACTCTTCCTGATGCAGGAAACTGTGTGAAGGATGACTGATCCTGACCACATCATGTGCACATTTCCAGTTGTTAGATTTCCAGGTTTTACAGTCGTGACACCATCATTAACGCATCTGCGCATTACTTTCAGTAATCAAGAGGTTTAGCAATTGCAGCCCTACTGTGGGGTGTTGGAATTTGCGAAGTTCACATCAGACAGATTTTGTGGAAATAGGGTCTTCAAGACAAATATTCAGTTCTGCTGTTACCTGTACTGCAGTAGTTATGTTTTTTTTTCAAAACAATCCACAATGTACAACAATGTCTTTCTGATTTTCACCCACTGTTCCTCTTCCCTGATGTTGTCTTCCCATGATTCACGTATGCTGACATAACCTTAGAAACTACCATCCTCAATACATCTAATATTGTGGCAATTTCGGTCACAGATGCTCCAGTTAAACCCACACCAACGATCTGTCCTCTTTCAAAATCAGACAAGTCTCCCATTTTTCGATTCTTTCACATGAATTGTAACTCAACACAATTACTAATGCACTGACACTAGCACTACAGAGTGTAAACAACTGGAAGAATATTCAGTCTGGCCAACTGAAGTTCTTTCAATGCAGCCAACACAAACAAATTCTATTCCTCAATTTCTTAGTGTTTCTATTATTTTGTCCAGCCCCTGTACTGAGACTGAGTCCCCTTGGTACTTCAGCCACTACTGGTCTATTGTACCAGCCCCAGAGAGATGATGGTGATTGTGGAGCAACTGGTGGAAGATGGGCAGGGAAAACCAAAGTACTAGGCGAAAACCTGCCCCAATGCCGCTTTATCCACCACAAATCCCACATGACTACACCCGTGCTTGAACCCAGGCCACCATGGTGGGAAGCCACCAACTAACCTCCTGAGGTATGGCGCGGCCCGTCCAGCCTCTGTATGTCAAACAGTTACAATTCAAAAAGTTTAACCAAAAGAATAAAGAACTTACTTCTGCATCACTAGGGTTTGGCCCCATTTTATCTCTGATATCATCATTGCACTGCATGATACATCTTTGTAATCTATTCTGGAAAAAAAGTGCTTGGTATTAAAATGTTGAAAAGACTGGAAAGTGAATAAGAAATTGGAAGAACACTTTCTTCCTTGAATGCTTGTCCTATAGGAGTTTGGGGAAATGTTAAAGAAACATAAATTAAGACACTAATCTACAATAAACACATCTTCACACAAGTAACTATCACTCATTCACATGTTTTAATATATTACACTATTTACAGACTCATGACTGTAGTTACATCAGTGAAATTAAGCCATATTACTTCCTGTGTGCAAATATACTTTCATATATCTCCAACAAACACAAATTTGCACACAGATTAGATTACTTTATAGTTCCAAAATTTTCATGACAATGTGTGTGTGTGCTAGATACAGTAAGCATAAATAACTATTTTGCAACAAGCCTGGTAGTACATGAAATCATGTGGGTATATGCTTCAGAAACTCAAAACATGGTTAACATATTTTCAACATGTAACTTAAAATATATTTCTGTGTAAGTTAAAACGGTTTGAGTTATGACCTGTAAAAATGATTAAGGCCTAATTCAGTGACATGTTAGAGGTAATGAAAAGGGACTTGAATGACTGTTAACAGCAACTTTAAACAGTACACTAGGGAGAAGTGACAAAAGATATATGGAAATGTACGGAAAGAATGGACACACACCTAAGAGAATGTACAGAAAGTAAGAAAAGATGGAGAACTTACAATGCTAGCAAGTTCAGATGTGGTGATGGCTGATGATAGTAATTTTAAATAATACAATTCAGGGACGAATACAAATTTTCACCAATTTGCACAGCTAATTCACATTGCATACAAATATGGTAATATACAATATAATAAGGCTTGAAATAATGTACTCTTTATCAACTCACTTGCAAATGTTCAAACTCGCCTTGAATATATTTCTGTGCACTGTTTAAAGACACGGAACAATTTTCAACACATTGGTGTACACGTTCTATAGAGAGATTGTTATTTTCACAACATTTGGCTGCACAGCGATGCATATCGGCCTGCAACATTTACAAAGAATTTACATTTATTCATATTAAATGGTATGATTCGAATAGAACCATATATTAAATACGCTCTAAAATTCTTTCCTGAAGGGTCAGCACTGTTAAAAAGGTAAATTACCTGCATTTTTCGTAGATGAAGTTTATCAACTTCATTTACCATATTCGTCATTGCCTCTTCTACACGTGTCCTTTGCTCCTCAACCATTCTTCAGCTACAGAATTTATAAAAATGTGACACAATTAAAATAAATTATAGATTAAATTATATTCTTCTTTCCTTGCCGTTTGACCGATGCCTCATAACAACGAACGAATGTCGGTCACATGGACACAAATTCATAATATAGTTATGTGGTTATATCCGTGATTCACGGTGCGCCACACTTTGACGATTTTCGCTGTCAAAGTGTAACACTTCTAGCGACGCATTTAATTTATAATCTGCAATGGTAAAAGCACGTCTAAATAATAATACTACATTGGATTATAAATTTATATCACGCTACCACCTCAACATAAAATGTTAAACTGCAGAAACCGAAACTTTCGATCTTTCGAGTTCGGGCAACAGAACCACGGATTACTGCACTCCGCGGACCGCAGATTACGGACCTGACCGATGTTTATGAACTGGCAATGTTTAGTAAAATGATGTGATTCTTCTGAGGTTAGTACGGTGAATATTAATTCAAACAGAAGTGGGTTAATGCTGCTCAATATACTCCTGATTGGAAACAGTTTGTCACCCGTGGCGGCTTGTCGCCTAAATGGATAATGGGTCTAAAGTGCAGTGTTCAGTCATTCATTCATGTTTATTAATCCCGTAGATCAGATTACGCTGATGTAGAACATGTCATTTGATATTATAAAATTAGCAAAAATACAATAATTCTTAACGAATAGCTAACAAAATATGTAACAATTGTTTACCTCTAGCATGTATCATTGTCCAGTATTTAAGAATTTATCATTCTAATAGTCATTTGAATAGTAACACCCATTAATGAGTAAATTCTTCAGTTCCCTTATAAACTGGATTTTATTTTCAAAGTGTTTTATATTATTAGGTAATTTGTTGTAAAAGATAGAACCAGCAACTGAAGGTTTACTATTATAAAGTTTTAAGTTATGCACCCATTTATGGTAAACATTGGATATAATCAGAGTATCTGAAATTTCCACTATAACAGAAGTGGACATGATGTTAATAGCAATAATAATCTTTATTTTGGTTTAATTTTAAAGGATAAATTACCTTTTAATTAATTTTATTACAGCTCATGCTTTAAGATAATTCATTAAATGCATGCGATATGATTTCATATAGTTACCTTATTTGCAAAGAAACTGACTTCGATTTTTCTGTGATGCAAAGAACCCATTTACTTTCTAATTACACCTCCAAATGTCTGCAATTACATCTTTGTGGATACTCAGAACAGCCAGAGTATTGTGACATTCTTGTCCCATGGAGTTGATAGGGTAGGCCTTTACCCTTTTCAGAGCACTAAAGCTATGTTCCATCTCCCTGGTGTTCTTTGTACTCTTTCCACTAGTTTGTGCATTTCGAAGAAAGTATTTCCTAATTTCTTTTACTACATTCCAAAGAGTATAGGTGGACTTCATGTTGGGAAGTGTTTTACTTCTACAAACTACAAATAATTAACTAATTTAGCCTTTGAAAGCATTCAGCAGTATTTCACATTACTGACAAGTTCAGAAGGAAAATGTTCTTTATGAACCATATAAAGCTGTAGTTCAATCAGAGTGAAGGGCAGGGTGCAATTAGCCTCTTCAAAACAATGTTCAACTTGACACTTTTTCCAAGGAGCTGTACAAAATGTATTGCATTTTGTTATTAGATAAAACAGTAACACTGGAATGACTTCTTTTCACTCAAAGTGATGAAATTAATTTCATGGAATTTCAGCACATTTTCAATTACTTTGGATAATTCAAATAAAAAACTGAATACCATTGCCATTTTGTTTTCTTTGCACATTTAATGTACATCACTTAGAAATTCAGTTAGTTTGGATTACTTATTAATTAGAGCAGAACAATTTCTTCCTTAAATGTACTATATTCTGTAGCACTACATATATGAGGTGTTACAAAACAGACGAGAAACAACATAAAATACTGCAAAATGAAATGACAGCTCTTGCCCAACCTGACATCAGAGTAAGGAAACTATAATTTTAAAGCTGTGGAAACCAGTGACTAGTTTTCATTAAATACCTGTGAACACCTATGATTAGTGCATAAATATCAAAGAAGTGTTTGCTTAGAATTTGTGAATTACCCTATAAAGTTATAGCCAGTAACAATGAAAATATGAAAAGCAGATACTGAATTTCAGTATGAGAGATCGCTTCATGTTAGTTGGCCATTTGGATTTTCAGCCATATTGGATCAGTTACAAAAATGAATATACACAACTTGCATATAAATGTTATACAATATAATCTACAGAAAGCTAATCACTTCATCAGCGGCAACCAAATGTGCTACAGTTTTTCAAGGATGGTATGTTTTTAACTTGTGGGCTGTGTACATCAGAAGTTTAAAAAGATATGACTCCAGTTTAAACTCCATAAATAACAAATGTAAGTAATGGACGCGGTAGCATAGTTGGTTAAGGCACTATGCTACAAGCCGGAAGGTAGTGGGTTCAAGTCCCAATGAGGTCATTGAATTTTTTTAATTGACCTATTTCTTCCAGCCGCACTATCGCCCTGGGGTCGACTCAGCCTCCAACAGAAATGAGTACCAGGAATATTCTTGGGGGTAAAGGGCAGCTGGCACATAGGGCTGACAACCCTACTGCCACCTATGAGCTGACTGTCTAGAAAATTGGGAATGTCAACATCTCACAACCCTATGGGCCTCCATGGCCTATTATGGGGATACCTTTACTTTTTACTTACTTTAAGTAATGGAATGCATTTTGGAGATAGAAGCTTCAACTTACTGTAGCCTCATCATGCAGTATGTTCCAGTCCACTATTCCTGGTTCCTTCCAGCAGTGTTCAGTCAGAATGCAAGAATATGAGGTGTATCGCAAAGTTCCCAGACTAGGTAAAAAACAAATGCTGGCTTAACTTACTCAGTTTTGGCTCCCATCTCTCTCAAAATAGTCTCCTTCGCAACGTATACAGCGATCCCATCACTTTTTCCACGCTTCAAAAGCACCATGGAAGTCATATTCCTTAATGCTGTCAAGTACCGCTTGTGATTCCCATGTCAGTTTCAAAACATTGTCCCTTCAGTTTCATCTTCAATTTGGGAAACAATGCAAAATCATACAGGGCTAAGTCCTGCGAGTAGGGAGGATGGGAAATGATAACCATGTTGTTAGTCACAAATTGTGTGGTTTTCAGGGATGTGTGGATGGGCAGATTGTCATGATGAACGAGCAATGTGGCGCATGTTCAGATTTTCTGTTGAGATATCCTGGCAAACTCCATAATTGATCCCAACGGTGTCCGCAAGCTCACGGATTGTTGTTCGGTGACGGTCTTCCTTGATGAGTTCTTGAATTCTTTCAACATATTCTGCCATTCTGCTGGCGCTTGGTCGCCATGAATGTTTGTAATCTTCAACTGACACTTGACCTGCCCTGAATATGTGAATGCCATTGAAACACTGCTGTCTGGGTTAAAGAATATTCTCCAAAAGTCTGATTAAGCATTTTATGGGTTTCAGTAGTGGACTTGCCGAACTTCATGCAAAACTTGATGCAGACATGTTGCTTGATTTTGCCATCCATCGAAGACAAAATGAAACAAGAAGTCAAAAAAGCACTTTTGTAAAAACAATGCATGTTCACAGCATTGTGTCACATGGCAGACTGATGCAATAGGCTTGTGGAAGTGTGACCTTGGCCTGCCCTCTCATCTTCTTTCACAGAGACAGTTACAACAGTAACAGTCTGGGGACTTTCCAATACCACCCCGTATGATCTATTTTGTGATGAATTTGATTTGTTTCATTCTGGTCTGTCACACTAACAATTACAAAGACAAAAACAACACCGTCCAGTGTGACTATTTAAGTTTTATCACTTGAAAACTCATCACCCTTACATGTTTCGATCCCTACGGATCATCCTCAGAGGGCATCAGTACTTTTTCCAGAAACTACTATTACAATAGGTGTTAAATTATATACATACACATATAATGTCTGAAATACACAATGTACACATTGAACTTTTCACTGTCACAGCAGCCTTCCTGGTATTAAAATTTTTGAAGTTTTTTTAAAAACTTTGTTGTTTAGGATTAAAATTTATGATCCATGCAGGTTCGTGTCAATTCTCCTATTGTCTTTCTCGGAGGTGGCTGATCTTGTGCCGCCTGTGTATCTTGAGAAAGGAGATTCTTAGTATTGTCCGTGTTTGTTCGTGGCTTGCTGTGTTGTTTACACTGTTATAAAGTGATATAAGTGATAAAACTTAAACAGTCACACTGGACGGTGTTGTTTTTGTCTTTGTAATTTTGTGATGTTTTTATTTACTTCTATCCAAAAGAATCATGAGATGGGTGCAGTATGTAGTGCACATGGGAGATGAGAAATGAATACAAAATTAGACACAAAATCTTCAAGGAAGAAACCACTTCTAAGACTAGGCTTACACGGGGAGAATAATACTGAAATGGGTCTTAAATATACTGGGTTTGAGGAAGTAGATTGAATTTATATGGTTCAGAACATGGATCAATGACACGGTAATGAACACCAGATTCCATAAATGATGAATTTCTTGAATCACAGAGCTATTAGCTTCTGAAGTACTCCGCTCTATGGAGTTAATTACTCTGCCAGAACTGTGCCTAAACTTATTCACTCTTCTTGTGGGAAAAATCTTCATTATTTCTAAAACTTCATGAAGACATAAAGTGCATACTTGGTATGTGCACAAGAATATATAATAACCTTAATAGCTGTCAAGGCCTTAGGGATCTCTAAAGGGAAGATTCATGGAAACTGGTATCAAGACTAGTGTGTATTAAGATTACTGTCTTCTGGGATATGACCCCATGTACAGACACTCCCCAGCTTACAGAAGTCCCCACTTATGCAAACTGTTCCATGTGGCAAACAAGAAAATAAAATGTAAATTAAATTCTAGTGTTCTAAATGTAAGCTTTCTATGCTTACAATTCATTTTTTCCACATACAGTAAAACTTGGTTATAGCAACATCAGTTTCTGCGACACCTTGTCTATTGCGTCAAATATTCAATGGTACGAACTAATTCCTCATAAAGCAACTGTTTTTATACCTTGCTTAGTACGACATGCACAAATGCATCAACCTCGTATGTAACGTCATTTTCATTCCTGAATTTCTCTGATATCGTGGGAAAGTTCGATGTGTCTGCCCACCCTCACTTTCTCTACTTGCTGACGTGACTGTCCTGGAAGAATACGACCGCGGGCTGCAAGAGGAGCGTGGGTTTTATGCGAAAACAAGGGTGTGGGGTGGGACTGCGTGAATAGTGCAAGAGGACGCGGCAGGTTGTTAACTGCATTCCTTTCCTAGAATCTCGTCTAACAGGACCTCACATTGTCTACTTACCCTATAGTGTTCCTGCCTAAACCCAGAGAAGTGCAGTAGCGAAAACATGGCAATGAAAAGGAAAGTTTTAAGCATTGAAGAGAAAGTTAAAGTGATTCGTGAAATAGAAAATGGAAGGAAAAAAGCTGATGTATGCCGCGAATTTGGTTTGGTGAATTCTACAGTACAAACGATATGGAGGATCCATATTAATTCCACGTTAATGTTACGTTCGTCTGTATTTAACTACGTATTTCACTAAAAAATGCAACATTTTAACTCGGTTTTTGGTAGATTTTTACGTGACTAACATAAGGCTACTGTGGAAGTGCCCATTTCGGTTACGACGACATTCGTTTATAACGACACTATTTTTAGGTCCCTTTGATGACGTTATAACCAAGTTCTACTGTATTTCTTTTCTACAAACCACAAACACACATACGTATGTACATCATTAACTCACCAAGCTGAATCCTTCTTGAGAAGCTGCCAACTGTGCATCTACTCAAGAACTTCCCAGCATTTTATGGAACCTGAAGGTTTATTAATGTGTTCACAAGAGCCTTCCACTGGTCTCTATCCTAAGCCAGATTGATGCAATCCATAGCATCCCATCCTCTCTCTCCACGATCCATTTTAATATTGTCAACCCACCTATATCTTGGGTCTTCCTAGTGCTCTCTTTCCTTCTGGCTTTCCCACCAATGTCCTGTATGCATTCCTTTTCTCCCCCATTAGAGCTACATGCCCTGCCCATCTCATCCCCCTTGACTTGATCATTCTAATTATAGGTGGTGAAAAGTACACATTATGAAGCTCATTATGCAGTTTTCTCCAACCTCCGGTCACTTCCTCACTCTTTGGCCCAAATATTCTCCTCAGCACCCTATTCTCAAACATCCTCAGTCTATCTTCTTCCTTTAATGTCAGAGACCAAGTTTCACACCCATACAGAACCATGGGCAAAATTATATTTTTATATATTCTAATTTTTATGTTCTTAGACAGCCTATGTATAATAAATTTCAGAACAGAATGACTGTGTAAGTCAGGAAGCTTCTGTGTTTCAGTGAAAGAGTAAGCCAAGTCCAAATGTTGTGGATACTGGGAAAAGGTCAGTCAGGACAAGAGCCCTGAGCAAACCAATCAAGGCAGGGGATTTCTTTACTTTCCTCCTTACTCCTATTCAGTTTGCTCAGGACTCCTACACTGGCCATCCTTCTCCCTATTTCCTTATACTTCCACATTCAACTTTTATTTTTACCCAAAACTGCAGGCAGCATATTCCTTCAGAACTTCGTTAACTTTCTTTCAGACCACATGGCATCACACCCCAAAAGGCAGCATCTTGATAGTCCCTAACCCAAGATCAACTGTCAGATGTAGTGTGTACTATTGAAGCAATAAAACAAGGAATCAGGATGCCCCTGAGGTATACCGTCTTCACAACAAGAGCAGAATGTTCTACTAACTTCTGATGGCTCTGTAGGAAATATGTTCCTATATATGAGATATGATTGCTTCTGTGATGCACATCCACACTTTCTACAATGAATCTTACATGAGCCCATTATTGTTCTTTGCTAGAACCCATAATCCGAACAAGTTACATAATAAATTCTCTTCTTCATGCAATTTGAAGCTGCTTAATAGTAGGGTGAATTTACTGACTACACAACACGTTTTTTATTATCACTACATGTTTAAACCTCAAGAGTTCATCCTCAGGTGTATGAACATGGCTGTATAATTACACGCGGTCACATTCACTTTTCACTCATTCGACCCTGTATCTTATCCAGATTTACGCTCACTAATATATCGAGTTCTTTTTATAAAACATAGGTTAAAATTATTATTCTAATTTAATCACGACAACGATCATAACAGATCCAGCAGCATCAGAGAACGCGGAAGAACAGCGAGACCTCACAAACAAGTGAAAGTGCAACCAATAACATAAGTTGAACTTTAATTCACGAACTTTTAACCAATAATAATAATAATTAAACTAGTTAAAAAAGAACTAGACACAGTTGTGAGCGTAAGTAAAATGAGACTGTAAAGACAAGTGAAAGTGTAACCAGTGACATGAATTGAACTTCGATTCGCGAACTTTTAACAATTAAATTAGAATAATAATTTTAACCTGTGTTTTATAAAAAGAACTCGATATATTAGTGAGCGTAAATCTGGATAAGATACAGGGTCAAATGAGTGAAAAGTGAATGTGACCACGTGTAATTATACAGCCATGTTCATACACCTGAGGATGACCTCTTGAAGTCGAAACATGTAGTGATAATAAAAAACGTGTTGGGTAGTCAGTAAATTCACTCTACTATTAATTAAACACACAACAGGATGCAAGAAACTATTAAAATTGAAGCTGCTTGCTTGTTTGGCTTCCTTCTCAACCCTGAAGATGGTGGCAGCATGTTCCTTCAACATGTCACTGAACATGTACAAGACTACAGTGTTGAATCCCAAGATAGTACTCATTTTATACTTCTTCTGATAACCAATGAAATGCATGCTTTGCTACTGATCTTGTTGTAAAGATAGTTTATTATGCATGCATGACATCCCACCATATTTAAAAAAAATTTTGTATTTTTGTTTATTAAAATTGCTTTGCAGTATTACATCATAATATATATATTTTTTGTTGTTACTCAGCATCTCTCTTCAGTTTTGATATCTTGTACTGTTCACCCAAGAAACAATCACTAAGGGAGGGATACTGTACTATAATATTGCTGGCTTGCAAGTCTTAAACAAGGGGAATAACGATGAAATTAAGACTACATTCTTTCACTGAAGCTCTGAATAAAACTATTTTATATTCTGCCCAAATAAAAATCATACCCTTCCCTCCAACAAAAAATTCCCTTGTTGCAAGTATCAGCTAGCCACCAATTCCCTCCCATCCCCCACAAGAGGATACAATTTTGTTGCAGAATAAAATTGAAATTTTTTGTATAATAATCTGACCTTCCAGTCATTGTTAATGTCTCTTTGCCAATCAGTCCACAAATTTCCTTTGTAATGTCTTAAGAAAACAAATGAGTATAATAAATTAATTTAACAACACTAACAATTGCTTCTTCCTCCCTTACACAAAGAGGACATTCATCAATATCAATAATTTATACAGAAAAAGTAGATGTTAAACATGTGAAAGGGCAAGCCAGTGTGTCCATACTGTCATTTCCTTGCATAATTCAGATCAAAACGCTATGTACTTTCCATCCTTAGTCATTTCTTTCAAGTGGGCCATTATAAATATTTTACAAACTCTCTGAAGCTGTAATTCCCATCAAACCGACTCAAGGGGGTTTAAATAACATTGAAATATGCACAGTGCTGCAATTAAAGGTAAAAGTACAAATGAGGGATTACTGCATTTTATATCAATAATGAACGACTGTCACAACCCCTTGCTATTTTCAAATTGAAGGGTTGGAAGTAACAGAGGCTACTTTACAAAGAAAAAAAAATCATCACATCTCTATAATCATGTAGTCACATGCCTTCAAAAACTGCACCAATATTTGTAAGACTTCAACAATACAACAAGAGTATATATCAATCTGGGAAATATTAAGACTGCCTACAGCTAATGTCTCCCTCTTCCTCAAAGTGCGTGACATGCAGTGTAATGTTGCAACCTAGCAGTCTGGCCACAACTGTCACTTATAAAACAACAATTTTCAGGCCAAAACATCATTCTGGCATGCAGATGAGCTTTTTTTTTTATGATATGGATGGGTATTCAGTAATTTAAGACTCTTGCACTTTGAAAGCCAGGTCCACTGCAATTAAGCTGTACAAAAATTCCAAACTGACGAATGCACAAGCATGTGCAAGATCTGCAAACTGACATCACAGCTACCAATAATGGACTGCACTTCACCTTTTATCTGACATGTTCTTTAGTGCTGAAAACAATGTACCTCAAATCCCACCAATTTCCAACATCAAGAAACCACCTTTCTCTACACAGAGGACAAGAGAGAGATAACGAGTTTACACTATTTCAAGAAATCAGTTTCTGTACCAATTTGGAATTACTGACAAATTATCCTGCACACAATTACATATTACAGAAACACACTCAACAGTAGGCAGAAGGTACTATTCAATGTAAGACAGAACGGATGGAACCAAATATTATGACAGGAGTATTCCAGACTTGCAAAAATGCACCTGAATGAGGATAGTAGGAGCTTAGGTTGTGGCAAGGCCTCTTTACAAATACTGGTGCTTGTTAGATGTCACCGCCCACCTCCCTGCTGTCTGTTGCTACTAGCCTGCTGCCTGCCTACCCCCAAACCACTCCATCTACCAAAAGGTATATCCTCCATCAGTGCCTCCGGTAAGGAATGAACCCTTTTTTTGAGTGAGTGCAACATTGTGACCTGCCATGGCTGCCAACTGTGCAGCATTTGCTGGAACACCAGGTGGAGCTGGTGGCAGTACTGGCTGTGCAATGCCATCAAATCGTGCTCCAGCTTCAAAACCATTCTGGGGAAAAACACAATCATTCACAATTAGTACACATTGCAGAACACATGTATATCACATCCATTTCAATTAAGAGCAGGAATGTCAGTTTTGATAATTAATTTTAACATCTGAAACAAATGAATGAAACATAAGTTGTGTAGAATATACCTAGATATGTGTACAAATGGATTTATTTGGTATGGCTGTTCATTACACATATAATGTATTTGGTTTTTAATGTTGAAAATATGTATTTTATTTATGTATAACTGAGTCACGCTCTGTTATTGGAAATGACATTGAACATGACCCCAATTCTTGGATTATTGTCTAAACCCACTTTTCTACCGACTGATGGCTAATTAGATGTTATCCAACAATGCAAGTCGCTACACATTTTCTTCTGTGTTGCATAACTCCATGAAATGAGAACAGTTCCTTCTGATTTCTGTACACTACTTGTTATTATTCCAAACATCATAATACAGCAGATTAATAACTGAAGGATTTGGTAGTCATTCTGTGAATATGACAAATCCAAGTGTCAGCACCATATGACATTTTCAAAGGGCACAATAATATAAATGTAAAAAATGCTTATTTTTAACATTCAAAATGAAACGTATTGTGGTGTATTGGCTCTATGCAGGAACTGTTGAGCCACAGAGGCCTCAGGGCATGCGCACAACATGAGAGTTGTGGACTGTATCGGTGCGTTGCTAGGCGACAACTCTGTCAACCCTTGGATTGCGCAACAGGAAGTGCAAGTGATGTCACATACCCCACTCATCCCGTAACTATGCAACACTCTGTAAACACCCCTCCCCGCTAGGCTGTGACGTCATGTAACAGGCGAGTCCGTGCAGAGACTATTGCTAGGCAGTCTGTAAACACGAAGTTACGCAACAGTGGTAGCTATCATGTAACTGTTTTCTGTGTTGTCAGTGCGGGAGCTACACATGTCAATGTTGAACGAGAGAGAGGGCCAGTTACTAGTGTTAAGAGCAGTATTCAGTATGAGTTGAAGTCCAGCAGCTACAAGTTGTGTTGCATCGAGTGAATGGAAGTGACTAAAGCAGAAGAAGTAACTGTGATATTGCAGATGGCAGTAACTGTGAAATTGTGAATTGTGTGTCAGAGCAAGCGTTCAATAAATTCACTAGATCCAAGAACAGCGTGAAGTTATGTGTCGTGTCACTACAGCAACATGTGACAATTTAGTGTCAGAACATGACAGTATCTTTCAATGCAAACAATTCACCAAACCAAATAAATCTGTTTATACATATACTAAGGTATGTAGGATGTGAGGTTCTTATGACAGTGGTTATGAAGTGTTCTGTCTTCTTGGATATGATATCATGTAGTCCACTGAAAAGTCAACCAGTGTCACCTTCATCTTCAGAGTTGAAGAATAAGCCAAGCAAGAAACAGGCATGAAGCAGGCAGCAAGCAGCTCTGCTATATTACATAACATTATATTCCAGAAGATAGGATTCTTCATGTTTAGATACCTTCTTTATAACTTGTATGAGTTTCACTGAAATTACCAAAATACAACACCTCACACAAAGATAAGGAATATTATGTAACAATCTAAATATGGTTTCATAACTGCCACTGTGGTTCCCTGTGACAAAGAAAATTCTGAAGGGCAATACATTCCATTCCTTTTGGAAATAATGCTATTATTGGTTTTCTTGCTCTTCTTTAACTTCAGTAAATGAAGAGATATTCAATTTTGAAAGAAACTGCATATGCACACCACTAGAAGCCCCTACACAGACCATCAGTTGAAAAGCCAGTATCACCACAGTCTGCAAAGTCAGCAAAGCCTGCACCATAGCATCATATTGCTATTACTTCCTGTAACAGTAATTTCTTAATTTGTTTAGTGGGGGGTGGAGTTCAACTGGGTCCACTCGGCACGGTGGCCACTGACTGGCCTATTGTAGCCTGCCCGGGGTGTTTATGATTGAGAATTTGGTGGAATGAAGATTGGCAGGGGAAACTGAAGTACTCGGAGAAAACCCGCCCCAGTGCCACTCTGTCCACCACAAATCCCACTTGACCAGACACGGGATCAAACCCGGGCCACCACGGTGGGAAGCCAGCAACTAACCGCTTGAGCTATGGTGCAGCCTCCTGTAACAACTCTGCCACAACATTGCAAGTACACTACCAACAACATTTACACCATCTTTAGAAACCCATTGTGACTGATTAAGGAGTGATCTGGCAGTTCATCTTTTGGTCATTACAATAATCACTTGCATTACATATAAGACAATGATACGCTTATCACTAAACTGAATGGCATAATTATGTCTTACCTTATTCATAAAATATTACAGTTAGATTTACTTTAGAGTCTACATGCACAAATATACAGGCATGCACACTTGCATGCATATGTACAAATGGACGTGAAGGTGGGGGGGAAGGGACAAAAGTTTCTTCTGCAAAACATTCCTACATTTGGAAAGCATATAATAGTGACAGGTCAGCACTTACAGGAACCATGATTGTGGGCCTCAGCTGGGCAGGCTGCATGCCTGGATATGAGTATGCTGCTGCAAGAGATGGATAATATGCCTGCATGGGACTATATGCAGCAGCTGCTGCAGGATAGCCCAGATATCCTGGGTAACCTTGAGCTGCATACATCTGTGCTGCTGCGCTCTGTGCATACATCTGCAAGCATAAAATTCAAATCTATAATTGACTGTACTGGTATTTAATGCAAGAAACTGAATATCACACGTGAGAGGGTAACACTACTGCCTCATACTTTGGATTACCAGGTTCACATCTTGGTCCACAGATAGCCATCATGACTGAAGGTTTTGATGTTTTCCTCAGCCCCACTAGAATGCCAGGTTAGAATCTAACATTATGCCATGGTCACATACTTCCACATTCTTTGCAATTCATTATTCACTACTACCCTGCCATTCAATGTTATGTATGTGAATTACTGAAAATGTCATTAAACAAACCAAGACCAAATAAAATTACTGCACCTGTGGTTAAGCTACAGAAGTTAACTGTAACTGTTTCATGTCAAAATACAATCTTTCTTACTCTTTGACTCTATGGTCCTCTTAAGGGTCTTGAATTTCTTTACAACAGATGTTGACTCTTCTGTTATTTGCTTTTTTTGTCTCCACCTCCAAATACAGCCTAGTTGTTACAAATCATACATACACCATTTTACATTCACCCCCTACATTAAATTTTGTGGTCCCAGGCCAAAATAAACAGAGTGGGAAAGTACAAGTTAGTTGGCTCTCTGATCCATGATGCCTACAAAACTATACAAATATGTTTTGGTCTTCCTTCCATCAACTTAATGATGAAATATGTTGGCTACAAGACCAGATTGAGTCAAGGTAAAAATTTAAGGGAGTTTTAGGCATAAAATACGTTTTTAACATTAACTTATAGATTTATTTATAATATAGGATAATTTAGCTGTTAAAATTTATCACTTATATCTGTAAGTGCTGGTATTCACAGACTCTCAGCTTGTCAGTACTTCAAATCCAAGTTAGCCACAAGTCTATCTTAATTGAACTGAACTGAATTTAATTTATTTACATTCTATAAATCCTAAGTAGGTTAGTACCTTTGGATACAGAACAAGTCAAAAGGTTACATACATAAGTACAGGCAATTTTAGCTTAAAAATTAATATAACTTAATTTTACATCATTCTCTATTTACATTGAAGTATTCATCTAAAGAGTAGAAGGAATGAGCATGTAGATAATTCTTTAACTCTGATTTAAACTTTTTAGTATCATTGCCCAAGTTTTTAATACTTTGTGGCAGATTGTTGAACACTTTTATGCCAGTAAAGTAGACTCCTTTTTGATATACTGATAAAGTTGATGAGGGTAGGTGGAAGTTATATTTTTGTCTAGTATTCATGTTATAGACATCAGAATTTAATTTGAATTTATCTTTGTTGTAAACAACAAATAAGAGAAGCGATAATATGTATTGCGATTGAAGAGGTAGAATTTTTAATTTCTTAAATAATTCTCTACATGAATCTCTACTTCTACATCCTGTAATGATTCTAATTATATTCTTTTGTATTTTAAAAATTATTACACTATGTGAAGAGTTCCCCCAAAATATTAATCCATAGTTCATAATAGAATGAAAGTAGGCATGGTAAACCATCTTCAATGTTTCCTGTGACATAAAAGGCTTAATTGATCTCATCGCATAGCAAGCTGCATTTAATTTAGGTATAATTTGTTCAATATGTATTTTCCAAGACAGTGTACTGTCTACATGTATTCCAAGGAATTTTGTATCAAGTACTTTACAGATTAATTTGTTGGCATAACTGATGTCCAGATCAATTTGGTGGTTGTTTTTAGTTGTGAATGATATGTAATGGGTTTTATCAAAATTTAATGAGAGTAAATTGGCTTCGAACCATCTGTTTAAGGCTTCAAATACAATATTTATGTCATTTTTAAAGTTTTCAAATTTAGAGTTCTTAAATATTATACTAGTGTCATCTGCATATAGAATTGGTTTAGATTTATTGTTGATGGTTTTAGATAGATCATTTATGTAGAGAAGAAAAAGTAAGGGACCTAAAATTGATCCTTGTGGAACACCGTGCTTTATAATTCCCCAGTTTGAAAATGCATTATGACTGGAGTTTTTATTATTTATTTCAACTCTTTGATACCTGTTTTTGAGGTATGATTTGATCCATTCATTAGCTTTGCCAGTTATTCCATAGAAATTTAATTTCGATAGTAAGATATCATGATTAACACAATCGAAAGCTTTTGCTAGATCACAGAAAATCCCTCCCACAATTAATCTGTCATTGAGAGCACTTAAAATATCGTTAGTTAGTTCATAGGTTGCTTTTTCTGTTGTTAGGTCTCTCCTAAATCCAAATTGCTCTTTGACTAATATGTTGTTAGAATTTAAGTGTTCAAGTAGTCTATTATACATAACTTTTTCAAAGACTTTTGAGAATGAAGTCAATATGGATATTGGTCTGTAATTAGAGATGCATTTTCTCTCTCCTTTTTTAAAAAGTGGTTTCATTACAGTATATTTTAAGCGTTGAGGAAAAGTACCTGATGATAAAGATTTATTACATAGATGATTCAAGGGTGAACTGATGTAAACAGAGCTTGCTTTAAGTAATTTGGTAGAGATTTCATCATATCCATGTGAATTTTTGGGCTTAAGGGATTTAATAATGTTTTCAATTTCCTTCCTTGTTGAGAATTTGAGATTGATATTTGGAAATGAATTGTTAAAGGCACGAGACAGATAGTATATTGGATTATTATTATTATTATTATTGGAATATGTTTTCTCAGCTAACGAAAGGAAATATTCATTAAATGCACTTGCGACAGCTTGTGGATTGTTAGGCAAACAGGCCCACCTGTTTGGCACCAACAAAGAAGACACAGAGTAGAATGAAGAAAGCCTTATTACTGGCCATTTCCTAGAAGACTGCATCAGGTGGGCATAAAATCTCATGCAGTGATAACAACATAGAATTATAAGCAGTGCTTACTGAATAATTTTCTCACGAAAGTACATTTACATTACTATCAGCAAATGGTTGAAATCTTTACATAACACTTCAGTGTAAGATTCTTTAAAATATTATTGAAATACATTTTATAATATTTGTATTTCTTATTCAGCAATATATAATCCATATTTATATTCTAGTGTTCTATATTTACTGTTATAGCCTTGAAGATGGGGAAAATACAACCCTTCTACCAGACTACGTGACGTCACATCCCTTAAGGTAGTAATATTACATATCAAAATTCTGTCCCTGTGGGAGGTGTGCTAATACAAAGCTTTATAACAACGTACCTGCTGATTCACTGCAGCAGCAGTAGCTGCAGCAGGGTGTGCCAAGGACTGGTCATATGTTGGGGGTGGACCCTGGGCTGCAGCAGCGGCAGCATAAAGCTGCGCCTGTGATGGAAATACTCCATACGGAGCACCGGCACCTGGCACTAACACACAAATACATATGAATTACATAACACTTTCATCTGGAGATCCAATTTAAAAACTGCATCCCTAATTGCTATAAGAAACAGTCACCAATGATTCTGGTGGACATGACGAGCCTCACATGGCTAAAAAATTCAGAAGACAAACTCTGTGGTCTTTTGTCCACAAGAGCACTATACCGACCAAGTGACCGCTGCATGTCAGCAGTGTTAATGCCAAATTTGCAGAAAGAGGGTGTCACTTGGTCAGCACAACGGATTCCCACGGCCATTAGTTATCTAGACCAGAGCCACTACTTTTCCACTGAAGTAGCTCCTCAATTATCCTCACAAGGCTGAGTGGACCCCATTCCAGACCCACTAGTTCTCAGAAAATCTGGTAGTGCTGGCAATCATACCCAGGGCCTCTGGATCTGTAGCCAGGAATTCTGACCACTACACCACAAAGGCGGTCCAGAAATTATATATGCTGTTTCTGAATTCTGCTAAATTTCACTCTAGAATGACAATCAATTTTATTTTTAGACACAACATGGCTTCACTAATACCAACAGCAAGCTGGTCATGACAAAAAATGAATGCATGCTGAAAATCAAACAAAAATGTAAGTCAATCACAACTCCAATTGCTGTTGTCAGATATCTGGTGACAAAAACCTGTAATGTTTGAAATAACAGCACTGAGTTTACTGTATAAGAATACTGAAAGAATGAAGAAAGCAAGCAATGAAGGAGGCTTCCTTGCAAACAGCAATAATGAATTTAGTATGTATCATGTTATATGTGGTTTTCCTCTGCATTTTGACTAAAATAACTCAGAATAGACACTGCAGCTTATATTTTCCTCTCCTATGTCAAATATAAGCTCATACTTATCTCTACATTCTTCTACCTCTAGAAATAGGATGTCATTAAGGGAAACTGTTCAATCACATGCAGAGTGTTAAAAGAAATTCAAATACATTTTTCTTGGCAAGAAAAGTATTTCTGTTAGCATAAAACATTTTTATCCTTTCCGTCTTTCTTCTGAAAATACCTATCTACATGCATGAAGTTAATGTCCCGTAGGCCACGCCATAGCTCAAGCGGTTAGTCGCTGGCTCCCCACTGCGGCGGCCCGCATTTGAGTCCAGGTCTGGTCAAGTGGGATTTGTGGCGGACAAAGTGGTGCTGGGGCAGGTTTTCTCCGAGTACTTCAGTTTCCCCTGCCAATCTTCATTCAACCAAATTCTCCATAATCATAATCACCCGGGGCAAGTACAACAGGCCAGTCAGTGGCCGATGTGCTGAGTGGACCCTGGATTCCCCCCCCCCCCCATCCGCTATAATGTCCCATAAATGTCAAAAGCTTTAGAAAACATGTAATTGTTCTGTCAAATAGAATCTACTGCACATGTGACCCTATCATGAAGCACTTAAATCTACACTGGAGTCAGAGAAAAAATTAACACAGCTGGTGTGAGTTCAAGTCAGCTATTTTGCTCCCCCATCCTACCTACACTGCACACTTCTCATCAGTCAACACCAACAACAAACTGAGAATGCAAACAGAGAGAAATCCTGGGAATGAAACAAAAGTGATAATACAAGTGATAACTGGTACTGGTGGGGAATGTGTTCATTCTTTCCTTGACCCAACATTATGTCACATTTTAACTGTTAACATACCACTCTTTATAAAATTTGGATCTCATAATACACCTTATTATGTTAACCATTTGTGCAGTAATAATGGTCCTCACTCATGCACTCTGAATGGCCAAAGAGCTATCCTACAACCCCATCACATTGGCCTTGTTGAAAAATATGAAAACTTGGTATTTATTTCTAAGGGATTATCAAACATTCAAACAATATGTAAAAAACTGTTGGGGAAATGTCTGGGCATTTAGAACTCAATGCTGAATACAAAATGGATCTTAGTGAAACTTCGTATATTACATGTGAGAAAATATGTGAAAGAATTTGAAAAACTGAAAAAGAAACAGTGAAAATGTTGTGGTGATGTGAACTGTACTAAACAAAGCACAAATATAATTTATTTAAAATGAATACAACTGAATGTTTATATCACAGAGGTCATAAGGTAGCCTGAATGGAGGTAGCAAGGAATGCATACAGACTCTTGGAGAGGAAAGCTCCCGGATAGTGGTCCCTTTGGAAGACTGATGAAAGGGTAGGAGTGTAACACTGAAATGGGTCAAAGAAATGTTGTGAAGATGTGAACTGAATTCAACTGACTCAGAAGTACATCAAATGGCAACACTGCCTTCAGTAGTGTTTCACCTTGAGGTTTTATTACCACTGTTAAGGTCACATATTCACTCTCTGATGTAACCCATATCAATTACACTGACATATGTGCGAAATAAAAACAATACCTTTAAACAGTATGCAAGACACCACATTTCAAAATGATCTACAAAAAGTGCTGTGTCTTTCACTTGTACTAACCACAAGACACACGTATAAGTTCTTGACAGCTACGAAAGAAGTGCTAAATAGACTAAATGTAAAGTAAAGGAAGGGAAAGCTATCCCTGTAATAGGCCTTGGAGGACCATAGGCTTGTGAGATGTTGAGGCTCACATTTTCTAGACAATCAACTCACAGATGGCGGCAAGGCTGTCAGCCTTACATGCCGGCCACCCTTTACCCCCAAGAATATTTAAAGAATATTACTGGTACTCATTTCTGTTAGAGCCTGAGTTGACCCCAGGGCCACAGCGCATCTGGAAGGGTTAGGTCAATTGAAAAAATCCAATGACCTCATCAGGACTTGAACCCGCAACCTTCCGGCTTGGCTTGTAGCATAGTGCCTCAACTAACTACGCTACTGCATGCCACAAATTGATTAAATGAGCTACAAGAAAGTTTAATGTGCCATATCTGATATTGAAACTTATAATTTTCGAACATAATCAGATGACTGTAGTTCTTCTGGACTATGAATGTTTTAGTCTCATTTTTGGCCTTTCAAGCAAGAGTGGTAGTAATGAACACACTCAACATCAGGGTAATGTTGCAGTTAGGTAACAGTATGTGAGAAATTTGCAGAACCTGAAGATGACTCATTTGAGGTCAAAACATGTTATATAAACATGCTATATAAATGTAAATAACAAAGTATTGTTGTGTTGACAATACAGTTATACATGTGCTGTTTCTGACTGCATTACTGGGGACTTTATTGTTCTAATAAACAATAGTGTTCATAACATCTGCTGACACATGTCATGACAATTGTTGATTTGTGTACCCAGTGTTCAAATTCAAGAGTAAAACATGAGACTGCTGATACTATGTAAAGGAACATTAATGCTTCACAGGAGTAATTCTTCTGCAGTAACTTCAGAGAAGCAATTTGTTCAAGAAGGGATGAATTCATTACCTGAACAAAAAGTTTCAATGTATATATAATTAAAGGCAAAATTGCTGTATATCATATTACACTCCTGGGGAGTAAATTACTATATCAGACAAGAGAGACAAAGCTTTACTTCAATAAACACTAACCCACTGAACAACCACACTACTGATGTTAATGGCACTGCTGAAGTACAAGAACTAGATGATAATATTATAAACATAGTCATCATATTTTGTGATATTTGTATATTCATACTATCACTGGTAGTACAATATTGTACTGCTTATTTATCTAATATGACCTTTCCACATCCTAAGGTATTTGGATTTTATGGAAATAAGAGATGAGTAATGAAAATGAAAAAAGAGCTTGTACTGACGCCTGAAACCTCTGAGAGTTCTTTGTCTTGGTTCTGCGTTTTGTTTGTTAACTGGGGGAGTTTTTCTTGTATATATGGTTGATATGTTCCTGTGGGAATGGAATGTTTGTTTTTTGATCTGTGACTCATTCTATATCCAATGGTTGTTTCCCAGCCTGTATCAGGATCTATTTTGAATTTGAAATAAATTGAATTCAATTTAATATGATGCTGCACACATTCTCTGAACCTTAACACTTCCCATGATGCAACTGTTTACTAAAATTTGTAAGTCCTGTCAACATATCCAGCCAAAATTTAAAATGTTTGTATGTCAGTCAAGTACACCACCTAGGATCATTCAAAAGGAGTAAAATAAAGAGTAATGTAAATAAATAGCAGATTGTAGAACACAATGTATATTATGCAGAGGCAGGAAAGTGCTAACAGAACATGAAGGAAACAACATGCAAGGGGAATCTCAAATGTAGTATACAACCTGGGAAAGCTTAACTGATTTACATTCAGTTTTAATTTGTTCCAAAGAAATTATGAACTGGTTGATGAATACAAGTATAAGAAAACATATATTTATTATAAATCTGGAAAATATTCCATCCATAATATAAGGGGTAAACACTTGATAAAGAATTGATATGTTAAAATAACTTAAATGTGTGATACAATAAGACTGTATGTACATGTGCATATGTGTACCCACATGCGCATGCACAGAGATTGAGTCTGCTGCATATGATTCCAGCTGGTCCAGTGACGAGACATGGAGATAATATGAGCTCCTCCTGTCAACCCCTTCTGCAGGTTTTCAGAACCATGGCAAAACAGTCAAGTCCACAGGTCAATAAACCACAAACAGAACACACCACGATCATAGCAGGCATCAGAACAGATCCTTGCCATTTCACATATATTCCTTGCACCATCAAAATACAGGGTCCGGCAAATCGACCTCCCATATTTGGAGAGGGCGCTGTGTGAGTTGTGGTGGGGATACGGCGGCGGAGGGGATATCAATCGATAGCGGTATAAGTGCCATTTGCAGTAGTCGCAATGGCGTGGCACGGTGAGCATCGTGCGTTTGTTGTGGAAGAGTATATTCGTAATGGTGAATCGGTGATTACTACTCAGCGAGCATTTCGCATTCGGTTCGAACTTGGGCGACATGGTCCTGTTCTGGATAGAAAAACTATTCATGTTTGGGTATCAAACTTTAGAGCAACAGGTTCTGCACTGAAAAAGAAATCGCCTGGCCGACCTCAGACCGTAACAACGCCGGAAAATGTGGCGCGTGTGAGAGCGTCCATCCAGCAATCTCCAAAGCGTTCAGCACTTAAACATGCAGCTGCCCTGGGATTGTCTGATAGGAGTGTAAGAAGAATCCTGCACAGAAATCTACACATGCACCCATACAAAATGATGGTTACCCAAGAATTAAGTGAGAGAGATTTTGAAACTCGCAAAGCTGCGTGTGAGGACATTCTTCAGAACATTCCCTCTGGCGCTGTTTTGATTTCATCTGATGAGGCCCACTTCCACTTGTCAGGTACTGTAAATAAACAAAATTTCCGCTACTGGTCAGCAGAAAACCCTCAGGAACTTCACCAACGACCACTTTACAGCCCTCGTATGACAGTTTGGTGCGCCGTTGCTGAATTTGGTGTGTGGGGTCCTTATTTTTTCGAGGAAAATGGGCTAACGGTATCAGTTACTTCGAATCGCTACTGTCACATGATCGAGACCTTCCTCCGACCTAAGTTAAACCAGTTTGTTGGGGACCATAAAGAGGGACAAGCCTGGTTCCAACAAGACGGAGCCACAGCTCACACTTCGCGGCGTTCTTTAGCAATTCTGAGAGAGTTGTTTCCTGGATGTCTTCTCTCTTTGCGAGGAGACATCGCCTGGCCCCCAAGGTCACCCGATTTATCACCTTGTGATTTTTTTCTTCAGGGACACTTAAAGGCGCAAGTGTACAAACATCGCCCCACAACCCTGCAAGCACTTAAGGAGGCAATCACCCAGGCAGTAGCTGCCATTCCACCGGAAATGACACGAAGAACTATGGACAACTTCCGGGAAAGGCTTTGTCAATGTGTGAACAATGGAGGACGCCATTTACCAGAAATAATTTTTAAAACCAAGTAATGTAAAATAGCATCATATTTGTTGTTCACAAATAAAAGTATTTTTTCTGTATCTTTCTTTGTTTGTTTGTAACTGCCTTTTGAAATACAAGAGGTCGATTTGCCGGACCCTGTATGTTTATATTCACATGCTTAAATTCCCTAATGAAAGAGCAGCAGACCTGAAACATCAAACCTGAAACTTTAAACCCAGTCTCTTGTACAAGGTATCCGAGGCTTTTAAACAGGAATGTTCAAGCCTATGATCAATTTCATCCTGTTTCTCTTCAGCCAGCACCCAGCATTTTGATTTGGCTGTCTCAAGTTTATGTATGATGTATAAATAGTCCCCACACCCCAACTTGGAACCCTAATATCCTGAAATTTATGCTGGAACCTTCCTCTTACTTCGTGGATACAATATGTGAACACTCATGCCATTCTGACAGACGTAACATAACTGGCTGACAGTTTATTAGAGTACCAAGGCCTTGAAATTATGGTCCACAGGCATTTAACACACAAGCTTCTTTCATGGTTATACTGGAGCACAGGTAATGAGAATGTGATACTGTCCCATCGATTATGCCATTTAGTTTGAATATGCATTGTTGCAACTTTAAACAAGTGGCATGAGCCCCTCCCACAGGACCAACTGAAGCATTTACAGCAGGCTCTAAGATAACCTCTCTGCATAACCAGAATCTAAAACATAACTGCCCAGGTACAACTGAAGAAACTCACCTCCATAGGCTCCAGGAGGAGGAGCAGGCACATAAGCTGCTGGTGGCTGACCGCCTACAGGGTAAGCTGAAACATAACACAGAGCTCATTGTTAGTGGTCATCAGATGGTGGCAGAACCCTAGCGAGTGGAAATGTAGACACAAGTTTACATGGCAGGTGGGGGGGGGAGACAGACAAACATTATAACGGAAGGTCAAGAGTGAACCATGAAATGTTGAAAAGCAGAAACAGTATGAGAAAAGACTGTGCACAGAGTGATTGTGATGCTCAGTACTGCCTTACATTGCAAGGCCTGGGACTTTAGCATTTCGATTATTCAAGCTACTTGTATTTTCATGACTGCAGATTGCACTACTCCAGAGCTGCATTTCTTTTCGATTACTGTTATCACAGTCTCTCATGCAACTTACTGAAACAGTTCTCAGCGGTGTTTAACAAAATTTATAGCATATAACTGATCACAAACTAAGTCACTTTACCTCACAACTTTGATATCAAACAATGTTGACAAATATCAACCTGTAGTTTACAGAAAAGATGATAATTCACAGGAGACTTAGGGTACAGTAACCGACTTCTACTACAAGCACTGAGCACCAAGAAGCAACACACTGAGACACATTACTGGTCGGAGAAGTGGCAAATGCCTCAATTGGGGAATGAAGACGACTATCAATTTCACAACAGACAAGAAAATTTAGAAGTCTCTGCCTCAACTGTGTCATATTCTGAGTCACTTCCAATAAAGGTCTGAAGGTTGATGGGGGAAAAATCAATTTTAGAAATCCACAACATTTCAACAATCATTGCACAACTGGTTCACCTTAAGTAAATGCTTTTGTTTATTTTTCTCACTATTAAAATTACTTAAATTAACTGATGTTGACACCAAACACATCTAGGTGCGACAAACACTTAAAAAATCTGCTTTCCAAACGCCTGCCAATTGGAACAGCCCACACGGAAAAAATTAAAAAATGTAATAAAAAATTGGAAACGGAGTAAATTTGATAAAATAAAATTTGGAACTGAATTTCTTTTTGCAGACCACACCACTAAATAAAATAAACCCAAGCCTTTGCAAAATTATGCATGCCTTGCTACAAAAATAATAACAAACTAAATATACAGATAAGACCAAACTACTATCATGCACTACTGCTGCACTGAACGCTCACACTGCCACACAAATCACTAGCTCAACCTGAGGCATCTGAACACTGCTGTGTGACAACAGAAATGTGAAGTAACGGAATGCATGCAAGTGTGCAATTGACACATGTTGACATCAGTTTGCACTAGCAGCAAAAACATTCAGGTTACCAGGGATCACAACAAAATCCTCATTCTTATCGCTGGAAACACTCGTCACTGATCTGTGCAACTGGTGCCAACTAATAACAACCCAGCAATGAATGACATTCCAAAGCTACATACCATTGCATTTGATTACCATCAGCCCAATCATTCAGTTCATATTCAACTGTGTTAACCAAAGCTTTTCCTTATTCTGTTTACATATTTTATTCAGCCATCTGTTCTAGAGCAATGAAAGAAAACAAAGCCCAAAATTCTACAGACTCAGCTGATGGGAATCTCATATATACAGTCCTTTAAGCAATGTTATTTGGTTCAACTCAACTCTATTGCAACCAACTACCTCTGAAGCACTGTTGCACCATCCTGGGGTTCTATGTTCCTTAACATCATAAAGGCAAAGCTGAAGTTGTCCCTGTGATTAATTTAACACCATGCCATGCAGACATATAAGGGAATGGAGCTACAGCTCCACATATTCTTAGCCTTGGCACTCAATGGAGGTGAGTGGTCAGCTCCACCACACCACAATTGCTTTACCACAGGGAAAGTACACCAATATCCACTGAATGGGGGGGGGGGGGCGGGAGCCCTACAGCCAGTCTAGATGCCATGGAGAAGTGAATAGTCTCTTACTCCGGTCAGGAACTGAACATTGATTCCTCAGTTGTCCAGCCTCTACCCTTGTCACTATACTGAGCTATCCAGTTCCTACATAACTATAAGTAACCAGGTGGCACAACTTTGCACTGAGAAAAGGGGAACACATGCAAAATTTAAGTACTTAATAAACAAAGCATGCTAGTGCAAGTCATCTGCCAGCATTCTTGGTGCATATCTGAAGACAACAGTTTATAGAACAGAGTCTGCTACTTCAACAGCACATCTCATTCTCAGTTTTCGTTTTGCACAAACAAATAAGATCTACTTTCTAACATGAAAGTATGAGGTATATCTTGTCAATATTAATACGAACACTGCGACAAATTTTATCATTTCTTACTGTTCCACTGTTTTGAATGATACTTTCAAGTCTTATATTTTAGTCCACGACCTTTAATTAGGGGCATGGTAATTACATACACTGCAAAGAAAACTGGATACAACATCAAAAAATGTTTGTAAGAAGCTTTTGTTTTTATCTGTCTGAGGAAAGGGGTAAGTTCCCAGGCTCTCTCATATAATATGCTGTCACTGCATGCTACAGACATGCAATAAAATTTAATAATACAAGCTGAGACAACCAAGTAGAACCTGTACAGAGCTTGCATGCAAGTCCTGGAATCTACCTTTTGGGAGGCTGACATATTTCAAAGATGGTACAAAACAAGAAGAAAATTGAATATAAGCAGATTCCAGGCTTCCTTTAATATAAAATTACCATACATGCTGTTATATTTAATTAACTGTATACTTAAAACACAAAGCATTATGAAAGCAATGGTGTACAAATATATACATATATATCAACATATATGTATATACATACATGCTAAATTCCAAAAACCACCAAAATATATGTGAAAAAAAAAATTACACATGCTCATAAGAATACTGCAAAAATCTGCAAAATTATATATAAGAACTGCCAATCATCACATGGAACGACCAACCAACCGCAAGTTACGTTAGTCACTGAAAACTGCTACGCAAATTGCCTGGCCATTAAATTAAAAAAAAAAAATAATTATATCATATGTAAAATGGCAGGAAAACTAGATTTAATGACTGCAAGGTACCATGTTTCTGCAAACATTACCAGGAACAGAGCGATCTTGCTTCAGATGTATCAGTCATTCCAGAACTCTGGTGTTCCTGCCAGTGGGCTTCGTAGCTGAGGATATGAGTGCCAAATAACACCACGGTGACATGTCATTTTAAAAAACCCATCAAAAAACTACCGTACAGCAAAATCAGTTGCAGAATGCAGGAACTGACAATCCCTCCACATAAGACAGATGTTAACTGACAACGCATATCACAAACTTTTGAAGCCAGAGTCCATGCTTCCCAGTTGTATTCCACTGTCAGTTCCTACTTTCTGCCCATGCAAAATTTCTCACATCATATTTCAGACGAGAAAAATAAATATAAGTAACAGACGTTTGCACGCACGCACTCCAATTTGCTACACTAAGGAGATATCTAGTGAAGGAGAATGATAAAGACAAGCAGCCAGCCAGTTCGGAATAACACGTAGAGGAAGAATACGTTTTGTGTTTAAATACGCTGCCACTTTTCTAGTACAGGCCAACGAGATTATCCCCGCCAAGAAACATCCACAACAGGAAAGCTGCAAGGAATAATTATACAATGTTTACCCTGGACAAAGTTTTTTTTTTAAATGTATTATTAGCTCTCTCTCTCTCTGTCAGCTGAGCCCCGCATCATGCCAAATTTGCCAAGTAGGCAAATGTGAATGGCTCTTTTAGTGCACGAGAGTATCCCTCTGAAATAAAAAGACAACAAAAAGCAGCACCAAAAGACATACGTTAAATCCTATTTCATCTGTAAGAATGCCTGGATCTTTGCTGTTAACAGACTAGCAATACTGGCTCTATCCACTTCTGGATAGAGCAATTATGGAGACAATGTATTAACTAGACATTATACCTTAAAGTATCACTTCACACTTAAATGTAAAACCATTAATTAATCAAAAATATGGAGGTACCCTTTATTCACTGCTGTCTCTGATAACACTTAAAATGCAAATATTACGTATGCAAGTTCTGAAAACCATTTGACAGGTTAAACCAAGAGGCCATTTTGTTTATCCAGAAGTATTGATTACCTCATCGTTACAAATTAAACATGCCTAAAAACGTCCCATATGTATTTAGCATTGCTAACTCTAAACCATATAGATAAAAAATGAAGCACAATAAATGAGATAAATGTATTTTGGCCAGCACTGTAGTAAGTCTGGACGTTAAGGAAACTATGAAAATAATACGGACAATAATGTCTACTTCTCTCCCCCCACATTAAAGGATCAACATACATGCGTACCATATAGTTTACCAACAAACCAAACATACCTTTCTTCTCGGACATTATGAGATATAATTAACAGTATACAGATTTAAATAGTACACAATACACTATCTTTCCCTTGCGACACTAAATGGATGCTCGAAAACTCGAAACACTAGCGCCTTGTCATTGATATCAAAGTAGTCAGATTGTCGTAGTCTTCGACGTAGGTAGGACCGGTTAGAACTGCTGTTCCGGGTTTAGCGACATCTACTGAACTAACAAACTAACTACTTTACAACTCTCTAATGGGGTGAGACTAAGTCCACTTGGTGTTGCGGCCAAATTTGGCCTATTGTACAACCCAAGATGATAGATAGTGATTTGGGAGCAATCGGTGGAATGTGAATTGGCAGGGTAAGCCGAAGTACTCGGATAAAACCTTCCCCAGTGCCACTTTGTCCACCACAAATCCCATATGGCTTGAGCCAGCCTCGAACCCGAGCAGCAGCGGTGGAAAGCCGGCGACTATCCGCTTGAGCTATGGCAAGGCCAACTGACGAACTAACTAACTTCATGGAGCTGAGCCCATCTCGAGAAGCCGCCAAATGTGCAGCTACTCAGTAACTTCCCAAAATTTTATGGAACCCGAATCTTCAGTACCGTGTTCACAAGAATCCTCCTCCCTATCCCGAGTTAGATCAGTCCAGTCCATACAACCCCATCTTGTCTCTCTAAAATCCATTTGAATATTGTCCACCCACCTACATCAAGGTCTTCCTAGCGGTCTCTTTCCTTCTAGCACTCCACCAATATCCTATATGCATTCCTCTTCTCTCCATTCGTGCTATATTCCTTACCTATCTCATCCTTCTTGACTTGATCATTCTAATTACACTTGACGAAGTGTACAAGTGTTTCATCGTTGGTTGACATAGTAGCTGTCGGAGCGGACTGCATAGAAAACATTGTTACCAGAGTTGCTGTCATTGGTTACATGATGTTGGATGACGTGATCCAGTGTTGTGTCACGTTTTTGTGTCACTGCCTTGCAACGGCGCCGTTCTCCAGGAAAAGCAGGAAGTATAAATTCAGTGCACTCATGGGCACTGTGATAACGAAAATATTCGCAATATTGGACAACAAGAAGTCCGACGTAGAAAGTATAAGAGGCTTAAACTTGGCGGCGGTCAAGCATACGACCGTTTAAGTGGCTAGATTGTCGTTGTAGGGCATAATCTGTTGTACTTAGCCTGGACTGACAGAAGCCCGGTGTATATTTTATGTATTATTAACATGCTTAACATGTAAAATGTAAATATCCCTTACATTATGACAAATGACTTACCACTGCAGACAATGACTCTGGCAAAAGACAGACCCGTCCTCTGGTCAGAGAGGGCGCCCCACAAAAACAAGACCGAAATTGTCAAACAGTAATAAATATCTGGCCATAAGCCCCAGATTGGGCTCGACACCAACAATGGCCGACTGACTGACTGGCCGTCAGTCGTAATGTGACTTCGACTTTGATTGCAGTGTCAATAACACCGTATGAAGATCGGAAGGATAGGAAATACGTTCAACATCTACATACCGATATAGTCAAAGGTAAGACGAGGGTGCATAGGAACTGGAGGAAGCTTCTCATATTTTCTCACATTGTCTCGTTAATCGTGATGTTCTCAATGTGACCAACAGGTAAGTCGTGTATTGTAAAACACTACAATAATAGTGGAATTTCTGACGAATACACTATACGGTTGGATTTTTTAAAATATTAAACTTCATTATTTATGTTGTTCATTTGAAATTATGTGCATTGTACTCAGTTGTTATGATAACATTAAGGAAAGTACCATTAAGGTGTAGTTTGGCCATACTGGATCACTGTCACAGTGAAGTAATACGCTTTGGATTTGTAGGTATTGTAGGTGAAATACGGTACAGATTTTTGTATTTTTTTTTTCGATATTATGTTAAAAATTAACGTCTATTGGTATGTGGTATATTGAGAGGTATGTATGGATTATCAATGTAAGTAGTTATAATTTCGCCGTTTAGTATGGTAGGCCACTTTATATTTTGGAAATCTAAAGCTTTCCACAAAGAAGCTAGGTTTGAATATAATTCAAAATGTTAAGTGAACCACATTGTCAAGATCACGCAACACTGATTTCACTTCTTAGGATTCAGTGATCATTTACTCAGAGTAAGCATAATCATAACACAAGGTTATAAAAGAATAATCAAATACAAATGTATTGTTTTCAGCTAAAGAATATACAAAGCTTGCAATGTCAGGACATAAAAATCAGAACAACCCTCCGGGGCTGAAGCAGATTGATCTTGACCAGATTTGGGGTGATCTCAGGGAAGGCATCGAGCAAGTGTACAATCGCCAGTGCATGCCTAAACCTCGTTATATGGAACTTTATACGTATCCTTTACATTGCATTGTAAATACAGTCATATTGATGAACTGTTTAAGAATGATGTCTTACCATTATGGCACAGGGTGAAGTGACTGGCATTTGCCTTTGCATCTAGACAGACTCTGATGTTCACACAGCCTCCCATTCAATAGGTATGGGGGGGTTCTTTCCATGCAGGAAGCTAACCACTCACCTCCATGCTGTGCTGAAGTTCAGAATGCCTGGAACTTTATCTCCTTTACCATATATGTCTTTATGTCATGGTGCATAAACACACGGACAGCATTAGCTGTTCTCATCTTTTGCATTATGGTAAAGAAAGTGGAATCTTTATTTTCTACTTACCTAGTAAAAAGTTAGTGGAATTTTCATTTACTAATATTATAAACAGAGGAAAGGAACACCCTCTTAATTTTCCATACACTTAATTTATTAGTATTATAAAGAAAGGAGCAAACTTTTTCACTTTCCACTTGTCCACTGAAAAATTGGTGTACATATTGTGTATTGTTATCACAGAAAGAACAAGTTATGATAGTTTGAAAATAATTTGCATGTAAGTCCTTCATTTACATCATTGGCTGATGATGGTGTAATGGGCAAAAATCGTGGGATTTTTTTACTCATTTCACAAAAGTTGGACTGTTGAAGTTCTAGAAACCTCAAGTCTTGACATGGAAAAGTTAAATTTAATTAATTAATTTCATTTATAAAAGTACAGATTGGTTGTCCATGAATATGGGGGGGGGAAAGATCAGAAAATGGGATTGAAATGTAGTCTTTTGGTCATGACAGTGAAAATGGCATCCATTAGCATATAAGTAGTACTGATGGTATACAGCCATGTATTAGAACAAAGGTAGTCACAGTATAGGGACCACTTTGGCCTTTCCGTTATTAATTCATCCATTCATTCATACATATGGTCATGTAATTTATTTATTTCGTCTCTATAGATCATTGTTACATGATATAGGACAAGTCAGTTACTGTACATTGGCTGATTACAATAAGAGAATAAAGTTACAATACTTAAAATTGTTTACAATAGATTAGAGTATATTACAATAGTTAAGATTTCATATAGTAATGTCCTATGTAGAACTTTCATCCAAGAATGCAGTGTTTCAAACCACCATTATTCTTTGTCCCTCTGTACCTGCCAGCAGTTAGCTGTCTGAGCTTCAGTAGTATGTAGTATTTGTAAGAGTTGGGCCCTTGCACTGCGACCTTCAATGATCTGTTGTGCTTCCCCTATGGATTAACCCTTTATTAATTGTACACTTCGAATGAAATGTAGGACTTTATTTATGGGAGTATAATAAAAGCCACTTGGTTCCATAAAGAACTGGCCCAGGTGACAACATCATAAGTAAGCTATGGCCTCATAATCATATAGGATATATGTGGCTGATTCATCTTGTAGGCACCTTTCACAGGTTGGGTCATCTGTTGATCCCACTTTGAAAAGGTGTCCTTTTAGGTGGCAGTATCCGATGTCTAAGCTTCAGGTACTTTATCATTACTGTCATGAATTCCAGGCATTGTATATTTACAAATGTACATTAGTCTCATTGTCCTTGGCAGACATATGCCCCATTATGGGAGTTTTAAAACCCTGCAGTGTAGAATTCCTCAGGATCATCAGACCTAAATTTATCAATTTCAGACTCTTACCCTTGAGTGGCCCAAAAAGATTGTACAAGGTGGTTCAAATATGACCGGGACTGATTAACCCGTTGCCGTGGTTCGTCGTGTATGTTTCGTCAGGGATTTAAATCGTCTGGGGGGGTTCGACGTGTATGTTTCGTTCAGCTGCACACCTATGTTATAACGCCCATAATAATTGATGGTTTTGCTGTAGATTGTTAGATTTTTCGCTGGCCTGTTGTCAGTAGAACAGAGTATAAATAAGACACGACTTTATCTGTGCCAAGTCATCGTTACATATGCCTGTCTTGCAGCAAAGTTCCTGTGGTTCTGGCGAGCGGTTTCTAGCTGTACTGTTATGAAAGCGTGTTTTTCTTTGCTTTGAAGATATAAACAGAAGAGACGTGATGTTTACTGTTGTATATNTGGATACCTGCTTTCCACCTGTCTTCCGCTTGGATCGGATCTTTTCCTTCACGTCTGTTGCCAGGAGGTCTGAGTAATAAGCTGCATTGACTGTTCTGGCATCTGTCAGAAAGTCTACATGGATAACCCCCTNACTGCTGTAGGAGACAACTGGCAGCTTGCATGTTCACCATTTTGTTCATGTTCATCAAAGTGCGTGGTACCCACCATGCATTCACCTTGCAATAGTGCAGGTGGTATTTCACGATGTCTTCTACACTACCAACACTGATGGACAGCATTACTCCAAGTTCCTTGATAGTCGTGCACCTATTCTCACGAATAAGCACGTCTGCAGGATCAATGTTCAGCTCGGTGATGGAAAGTTAATAGAAAGTCCGTCGAGTGTAACAATTTGTAGGTCACTTTTTATTATTATTTCTGCCTTACATGTTTCGGTTTGACACAACCATCATCAGAGGCACTTGCTATAATTATGGAAACACTGTCGCTTTTTTTGATGTTCACAATTATGTTTGTCGTGTGGACACTGCTACAGTATGTTGACGTGTAAAAGCACAAAACATGCTATGATAGTTGAGTACACTCTCAAGTTCTCACTTTTCATCCGAACCTATTTTAAGTTAAAACGCTAAAATGTTAAAATATTTGATATAAAATGCTGATCTCCTCCTGTTAATTCATCCCGAAGATGGGAGACGTCAGCTTGAGGTTGTATAGCTGCAAAGATATTATATTACTTAGGATTTTATATATTATTATATATATTGTTTAATGTTGTATTTGATTCTTGCTTACCTTATGGTTTGATATGTTCCTGTGTGCTGTGTACTGCAGTAGGAACACTACGTCTAATGTTTTTTTTATAGCCTTGTGTGTTATGACGTGGTCGGTGGTGTGTTTATACAAGTAGTGATGAAGTCAAACATGCTGTTCTGGTTATTGATTTCCTTTGCCTGTTTCTGCTCATCTATTAGTTTATTATCCTTGTAGTGGCGGTAAATTTGATATTCTTCCTTTATATTCATTAATCTACCTTTCTTTGCTACTTCAATCAGTTCCATGACTTGTGAAATTGGGCCATATTGATGTTGTCTATTTAGGATATGTTGAGCATAGGCGGAGTCATTTTTATTTAATCTTATACTTCTTATATGTTCATTATAGCGTGTTACTAATTTTCTGCCTGTTTGACCTATGTACACTTGTTGGCACCCCTGACAAGTCAACTTGTAACTTGTCAAGGAAATCAATAACCAGAACAGCATGTTTGACCTCATCACTACTTGTATAAACACACCCCCGACTGCGTCATAACACACAAGGCTATAAAAAAACATTAGATGTAGTGTTCCTACTGCAGTACACAGCACACAGGAACATATCAAACCATAAGGTAAGCAAGAATCAAATACAACATTAAACAATATATATAATAATATATAAAATCCTAAGTAATATAATATCTTTGCAGCTATACAACCTCAAGCTGACGTCTCCCATCTTCGGGATGAATTAACAGGAGGAGATCAGCATTTTATATCAAATATTTTAACATTTTAGCGTTTTAACTTAAAATAGGTTCGGATGAAAAGTGAGAACTTGAGAGTGTACTCAACTATCATAGCATGTTTTGTGCTTTTACACGTCAACATACTGTAGCAGTGTCCACACGACAAACATAATTGTGAACATCAAAAAAAGCGACAGTGTTTCCATAATTATAGCAAGTGCCTCTGATGATGGTTGTGTCAAACCGAAACATGTAAGGCAGAAATAATAATAAAAAGTGACCTACAAATCGTTACACTCGATGGACTTTCTATTAACTTTGTGATTGATAGTGTAACGGACCAAAATGAAACAATTAAAAAAAAATCGGTGATGGATGTTCGCGACCAACGATCATGTGGTTCATTCTCCACATGCTCTCTGCCCTCTCTGGAGTACTTACACCACTCAAACACATGGGTCCGTGAGAGACTCTTCCCCATACTGTTGTTGGAGTCTGTGGTGAATTTCAGTGGACCGGACGTTTTCTCCAATGAGGAATTTGATCACAATGCGTTGTTCCACGCTCCGCGGTACCTTCTCTACGCTCATCCCTCTAGCAACTCCCAGACAGCACTGAACAAGTTCTAACCCTAACAGGAGGGAGAGTGGAGGTTGTGGCTACAATCTCTCAAGGTCGCACGGCTGCTGCACAGTGTGGCTTGTTTACAAAAAAATCAGTCCCGGTCATATTTGAACCACCTAGAAGTTATAAGGATATACGAGTATAGAGATATGTATGGACTCTAGGTGGGGTAATCAAGGCCCCCTCATCCCATTTATGAAAAATCCTGAGAACTGTCACTTTCATTCTGTAACTTCGCATCATGACAACACTCCCACCTGACATTTGTATGTGACTTGCTTCACATTTAGAAGTATTTCGTGGTGTGAATGCAGCCAGTTACAGCACACATTGCTCTCACCATATGAGTACTTTGAATTTCACTGTTGCAGACTATAAGAGATGCAACTGTATACTGGACTGCTTGGATTCTAGTATGTGATGTACTCATTTACATTTACATTTATTTTCACTTCATGGATCCAATCATCTCCCCATAGGCCTGGATATAAAATATGTCACATATTACAAATATACTAGTTCTTGGGCCATCCAGCCTCCTGTCAATGGGTATCAGGGGCTTGTTCTTTGGGCATAAAGCACCCAGACCATGAAGCTGACCACTCACCTTCAAACTAGTGCCAAGGACAAGAATACATGGATCTATACATTCACTCTCCTATATGACTACACGGCATAGTGCTTAATCAGTTAAGCATAGGAACTACTTTTAGTATTATACATTTATGCCACATTTTGTTGAACAATTTTTATGTTGGTTTAATTTAGTTCATTATAGGGCCCAAAGTGAAACCAGATACACAGCACTTTACAGTTGTAGTATTACATGGTGTAAATTTCATTCACTTTGAGGTCCATAGTACTTGTGCAGCACATGCTAGGACATATCTTGCTGCATATTCACTTGATAGAAAAATGGCTTGCAAGAAAGTTGTAGATATCCATAAAATATAATTTGCTATGTTTCGCACAATATTTTTAAAAGTTTCGCAGATTTCATTTATTGTTATTCAGTCATCACAGTTCTTGTATAAACACACCATGCATTTCATGTATACATGTTTTGGCCTGTTGTGGTGATCAGCAGCAACGCAAGAGATATAACAGTCACCCATCTTTCTATCTGCTATACCTCCCTACACTGGCCAGTGTTTACACATTGGAGTGCATTTATACAAGTCTGTCATCTATGTAATTCCCTTATGTTATAAAATTTATACCTGATGATGGCCACAATAGGCTGACGCACATAGTACATTCAAATGCGTGGTATGTTTATACCAGAATTGTGTCTACTGAATAATGATAAGCATAGTTTTACACCCAACATGATGCTGTAGTATAATAGCTCACAGAGTTCAGTAAATTTTGTTTCGATTCTGCCTTTTTATGAGACTGGAATTGCACTGCCGAGTGTCATTTCTGATGCAGTACTAACCATTACTTACTTACTTGCTTACTTACTTACTTACTTACTTACTTACTCACTCACTCATGGAGCTGAGCCCTTCTTGAGGAGCCACAAATTCTGCAGCTACTCAAAAATTTCCCAGCATTTTATGGAACCTGAAGGTTCATTACCATGTTCACAAGCACCTTCCACTGGTCCCTACCTGAGCCAGATCAATCCAGTTCATAGTATCCCATCCTATCTCTCAAGATCCATTTTAATATTGTCCACCAATGCCTTGGTCTTCTCAGTGGTCTTTTTCCTTCTGGCTTCCCCATCAATATCCTATAAGCATTCCTCATCTCCCCCACTCATGCTACATGCCCTGCCCACCCAATTCTCCTTGACTTGATCATTCTAATTATACTTCAAGAAGAGTACAAGAATTTAGGAAGTGGTATAGTTCAAAATACAAGGAGTGATGCAATGCAGAATGCTTATAGTGTAACAGTGCGAAGCTTAGATTGTGGTTTCTCAGACTTGGATAATATGCTTAGTGATGTAACTCATAGTGATAATAGAAATCCAGTACAAAGTTCTGATTACAGACCCTTGGACTTGGAAAATTTTACCAGTGGTCAATCAAGCATTGGAAATTGTGCCATGCTTCTTTCAGTGCATTTTTTCACTTTATTTCCTCTAGTAAACAGAAAGGGTTTACAAGGCCTTCGGAAACTAGATCTGTTGATTTTTTATGGATCTACTTTATCAATCTTCTGGGTTGTTTGATAAGTTTAATAAACTTCTGATTCTTGTACATCAAAATATCAGAGCCCTCATTAGTAAAACAGAGGAAATAACTGTTTCTTTAAATTTAGATAATATCGGTCCACAGTTCTCTGTTTCTCAGAGCATCGTATGTCAGATAACAATTTGAGTCTTGTAAATATTGAAAATTATGTATTAGGGTCTTGCTTTTCTAGATTTAGGTTTCAAAAAGTTGGTGTATGTATATTTGTTTATAAGGATATTCACTTTAGTCAAGTCAATTTATTAAATTTTTCAGTGGAAAGAAAAATTAGAAATATGTGTTGTTAAATTTGAATTTAATGGCTGGAGGTTAATTATAGTATGTTTATGCAAATCTATTGCTGGAGATTTTTGTCAATTCTTGGAACAGTTAGAACAAGTTTTATTATTCTTGTACAAACCAACTATTGAGGTTTTGGTGTGTGTGGAGACTTCAGTGTTGACTGTTTACTAAACAATAAGGCCACACCATAGCTCAAGCAGTTAGTCACTGGCTACCCACCGTGGCAGCCTGGGTTCAGTCCCGGGTCTGGTCAAGTGGGATTTGTGGTGGACAGAGTTGCGCTGGGGCAGGTTTTCTGCGAGTACTTCAGTTTCCCCTGCCAATCTTCATTCCACCAATTGCTCCACAATCACCCTTACCTATCATCTGGGGCTGGTACAATAGGCCAGAAGTGGCCGCAGTACAAGGGACTTAGTCCCACCCCACTAGCAATATAAAAAATACTGTTAATTTTCTCACTAGATTTCATAATAATTATGCCTCAGCTATTGATAATGTCTTTGTAGATGAATCAAGATTACCTTCTTGTACATACGAGTATATTATTTCCTTTATCCAATGCACTGTCTGATCATGATGTGCAGTGGCTTATACTCTATAAATTTTTTGTTACTGTTAATAGAATCAATAATAAACTAAGAAATAAATTCAAATCTAGATGAATTACTTGTGAAACTATTAATTATTTTTCTGAACAGTTATCACATGAAACATGGGATGAAGTTTATCATAATACTGATGTTAACGATGCTTTTAACAAATTTTTATTAGCATCTTTAAACATTAATGATGCAAGTTTTTCTATTGTTTACTTAAGTAACAACAGTGACAAAAATTGGACTACTACTGGCATTAAAATATCTTGTCAACATAAAAGAATTTTATATAATATTAGACACAGTAATGATCAAAAAATAAAACTTTATTTTAAAAACTAATGTCTCATTTTAAGAAAAGTAATTTGTCAAGCAAAAAAAAAAAAAAGACTAAGTAAGATTTGAAGTTTTCATGGCTGTGACTATGAAGAAAGCAGTCTTCTGGAATGTGATGCCATGTAGATGTGGTGTTAACCGATGTTTCAGAGGAACATAGCGCCTCCATCTTCAGGATAGAAGGAAAAATAAAATCCGCAAGCGAAGAAGCAGTGAGAGCAGGTGCAAGCAGACTAATGTCAGAAATAAACTCAGCTATATGAGAGCAGGGAAGGAAGAGGATGAGTCTACATGTGAAATCAGTGGAGAGGGAGAGAGGAAGGGTCTGGGACAGGAGCAAGGTTAGAGCAGGTATAGGATATTGTGTGGGGGGAGAAAGGCAAGGTCAATGGGAGGGCATTAACCCTTAAGCTGGGGCTTGCTATGCGAGTCGGTCATGGACTGCGTGGCCTTGCGGATCTGGCGTTATGTCCCAGGGGGTGTTTTAGGGAACAGATGACTTGCTGAGACAAAACCCCCCTTTTCTGTTCATATTGTTGGAATGGAGTTCAATCTCAGTGGCTTCCTTAATGATGCGATCCATATACCGGGTCTTGGTGGCAAGGATGGAGGTATTCTGAAGTTGAATGCGGAGTCCCAAATTGATGCTGTGTTCAGCTACAGCTGACTTGTCCAGATGTTCAAAACAGATGTGCTGCTGATGCTCCTTCAACCTTGTGTCCATGTAGCAGCCTGTCTGCCCAATATAGACCTTGCCGCACTCACATAAGATGCTGTATACACCCAGTGTCCTTAGTCCCAGGCTATCTTTGACCACCTGGAGGAAACTGGATAATTTGTTTGGAGGCAGACTCACTGATTGATGACAGGACTCTGCTGGTACGGTTGAATATAGTCCCAACATAGGGCAGGAAGGTGGCTGAGCCCAGTTTATCTTCAGGCCGGCTGATGTTGGGCAGACGGTTGTATCCGTTCTTCCTGAATACATCCCCCAGGAGCACCAACTCCGCATCTAGGCTGTCTTGATCACAAAGAGCTCTAGCCCAGTGCACCAATGTGGAAAGTGCAGCTTGCTTGTTGGAAGGGTGGTGGTGGTGGTACACAGCATTAAGGTAGAGGTTTATATGGGTGGAT
This sequence comes from Cryptotermes secundus, assembly GCF_002891405.2. Classification (NCBI taxonomy): domain Eukaryota; kingdom Metazoa; phylum Arthropoda; class Insecta; order Blattodea; family Kalotermitidae; genus Cryptotermes; species Cryptotermes secundus. The sequence continues at coordinate 66,471 of NW_019726284.1, forward strand.
TCATGGTACACTCTATGGCCCAGAGAACCATTGGGTCTCCTGTAAATATCTATATCCAGGAAGGGCGGTGACCCTCAATTTCACTCTCCATTGTGAACTGAATGCACTGGTGGATACTGTTTAGATGGTTCAGGAAATCCTTAAGCTTGTCGGGCCCGTGTGGCCAGATGACGAAGGTGTCATCCACGTAGCAAAACCAGCAATGGCGCTTCAAAAAAAAACTACATTATAATCAGTCAATTGAAACTTGTAATAACAGAATAAAAACTTTTTGGAATATCATAAGAAATGTATTTCGTAAGTCTACTAGAAACAATCATGTGCCTTCTTCGTTTAAAATGGCTAATATGAATTTTCAGTTTAAAAGTGCAGCTGATATTTTCAGTGAGTATTTTCTGAATATAGCAGATAATTTATAAACACACATTGATAATAGTAATTCACCTCTTGAATTATTAAAGAATGCTTATCAGACTCTTTTTCCGAGCATGAAAGTTATTCCTGTAACTAGGGGAGAAATTATTGGTATAGTTTGTTCCCTAAAATCAAAGAAGTCTTCTGGCTATGATGGTATTATGTCAAAAATATTAAAATTGTGTAGCCTGGCTATACGTGAGCCCTTCTCTTATATTTGCAACATGTCTGTTATGACTGGTGTATTTCCTTATCATTTGAAGTATGCAGTTATAAAGCCTTTATATAAAAACGGTGATAAAGCTGATGTAAGAAACTATAGACCTATTTCTGTGTTGACTGTATTTAGTAAAGTTTTAGAAAAAAACTATGTATCATAGATTAAATCAGCATCTACAACTGAATAATATAGTGGTGCAAGAACAGTTTGGTTTTAGGAAAACTTATCGCTGGTCATGCTGCTTTTTCACTTACCATTGACATACTTCAAGCCTGGAGTGATAAACTTCTAATTGTAGTGATTTTTTGTGACTTTGCCAAGGCATTTGACTGTGTTATTCATGAGATATTGATATCCAGATTAGAATATTATGGTGGTCATGATTGTAATTTAAATTGGTTCAAATCCTCTCTATCAGATAGAAAATGGGGGCATGGGATAGCATAGTTGGTTGAGGGGCTATGCTACAAGCCGGAAGGTCACGGGTTCAAGTCCTGATGAGGTCACTGGATTTTTTTCAGTTGCCCTAATCCTTTCAACCACACTATGACCCTGGGTTTGACTCAGCCTCTAACAGAAATGAGTACCAGGAATTAATTAAATAATTTTCCTGGGGAGTAAAGCGCGGCTGGCGCATAAGGCTGATAACCTTACCGCCAACTTTGAGCCGATTGTCTAGATAATGTAGGACCCTCAACGTCTCACAATCCTATGGGCCTTCATGGCCTGTTACAGGGATAGCTTTTCTTTTTTTTTTTTTTAATCATATAGAAAACAGAGTGCATCGCAGAATTGACGATCATGATATTTTCATTTCATGCATCCTGTTGTGTTACAATATACAACCTCATTTATTAACCATCACAACACAACAAATATCAAGGTCAGTGCACAGCCACGGCTCTGCTACATGTTTCGGCTATCAGTAGCCATCATCAGGCAAATACATGGTTAAACATATATACATTCCCTAAGGTACGGACAATACTTTGTAAGATGAGGCACCGACTAAACAGTTAACATTTACTACATCTACAACACGAGCCTCCTATACAATCTTATATACAAAATAAAAATATAGAATATTCCAATTTGTCCGTGGGAATGTACAAAATTACAAAACCAACGACTGATTCAGTGTTATAAAACATCAATTAAAATTTTATTCTTGTTTTATACTATAACTTCTGTTTTATATAATCTGATTTACTGTATTTTTTACATCAAGTGTTTTATATGATTAATAGTATTGTATCCAGTTTAATAGTACTGCAGTTCAGTGGTGTATATATGTTAGCCATGTATTTGCCTGTTGATGGCTTCTGATAGCTGAAACATGTGGCAGAGCTGTAGCTAGGCACTGACCTTGATATTTGTTGTGTTGTGACAGTTAATAAATGAGGTTGTATGATCATGATTATTTCTCCAAATGGAAAATAGTTAAGCAAGGAATTCCTCAGGGGTCAGTCTTAGAATCACTTCTGTTTATTATGTATATTAATGACTTGCCTTTATATATCAATAAATTTTCCAGACTTTTTCTCTTTGCGGATGACATTAGTATTTTGGTCACTGGAAAGAAGCATTGTGCACTTAAGTACAAAGTTGCGGATACCTTGTCTCTCATTGTAAATTAGTTTATAGCGAACAAGTTGGTCTTAAATATTAACAAAATATATTATTAATTTTGCTCTTAAACAGTCTGCCAACTCTTTGCTGGCAGTATCCTTTGGAAATGTGGTAATGAATGAAGTCCCTGAAATAAAATTTTTGGGTATACAAATTGATAATAAACTGAATTGGAAGAGTCATGTGAATACATCCTTCCTAAACTCAGTTCTGCTATTTTTGTAATTAGGAGTTTATCTCATTTTATGAATTTAAAATCCCTGCGAATGGTGTATTTTTCTTACTTTCATTCTATCATTAAGTATGGAATAGTCCTCTGGGGCAATTCAACTAATAATTCCAGAGTTTTTAAATTACAAAAGAAAGTAATAAGGACCATATTGGGAGTGCGACCCAGAGACTCTTGTAGAAGCCTTTTTAAGAAATTAGATATTTTACCATTGTCATGTGAATATATTTTTTCTTTCATGTTGTTTATGATAGACAATCAAAATAATTTCTGAAGAAAGCAGTCTTCTGGGATTTGGTACCGTGTATATGTGGTGTTGACCGACGTTTCGGAGGAACGTATCGCCTCCATCTTCAGGGTAGAAGGAAAAATATAAGAAATCTGCAGGCGAAGAGACTGTGAGAACCAGTACAAGCAGACTGGTGTTGGAAATATACACAGCTATGTGTGAGCAGTGAAGGAAAGGGAGAAGGTCAAGTCTACATGTGAAATCAGTGGAGTGGTGGGGGGGAAGGAGCTGGGACAGAAGCAGGGTTTTGTGTTGGAGGAGAGAAAGGCAAGGTTAAAGGATGGGCACTAACCCTTAAGCTGGGGGGTGGGGGTTGTTATGTTAGTTGGTCATGGCCTGAATGTGCTTTTAGTCCACAAGCGAACTATACCGACTGAGTGACCACCGCTTGTCAGCGAAGTTATTGTCAACTTTAGTGGATACGTAACAGATAATATTTTTTTTAAACAATCTGACAGAGTGCAGATATTGGGGAGCAACTGTAACAGATCAAAATCTAATAATGTTACCCATTTCCCTAAGGTCTGTTTCATGTTCTTGTTCCTCAATTCATCATTTATCATGATGTTTCCCTGATAGAGTAATGCAATCATTATTTCTCTCATGCGTGTTACATTGCCATCCCATCTCAGCCCATAATTTATCCCTTTTCAACAAATATTCCAGGGGTTTTCATGCTGGTTTGTGCATTGGTATATGTCATAATGTTTATCAACACACATTCATTTGTTTGTGGCGTTGTCAGAAAATATAATAAATCGTCAAACACTATTCAGATTTTTATTTGGAGAACTTCTGAGAAATGAATGCATGTTGATTGTAGCAGTACCAGATATTATATGTGAATCTTATTGATGGTACACAAGTAATGTCTATGAAATTTATATCCACTCACATTCTGTATTAGGGTGAATTTAAATGTTGTGCAGTCATACACCTTCCGTGAAAGAGGGTTAAGGATGGCCACACACCCACTGCATCAAGACAAGCATCAAGACATGAGACAAAAGACGCAGTCTTGCTTCATTTATGATTCGTCAGCATCATGACTAAGACCCATGTGTGGTGGTTTTCATAATCTCATTTGTTTCAGCTGCGCTTCTTTCTTTGCGTCATGTCACAGACATCATGTCTTGACTGTTACATGTCTTGACACATGCCACGTCTGGTATATATTAATTAATCAGACAGTATTATGTAAACATTACAGATGTTTCCCATTGTTCAGTATTTCCATTCCCTTGTGTACTTCATATCACCTTGGTTCATATGTTATCCTCAGTTGACTGACATTACTAGAAAACATTTGTTAAATGCTTTTATGAATTTTCTTAACAAGATTTTCTAGACATGTCTATAACTATTGTACAAGTGTACATCAACAAATAAACCGTAGTACATCCACCAAATCCAAGAAGGGACAAGTGTCTGGTGGAGCACAGCTTGTAGGTCTGGAGCTCTACAAGAGGCTACGAGATTTCCTGCGCAATTATCTCATCAGCTTACTCAAGGTTAGTGTCATCATCCTTCCTAATAGTAGGTTTATGTAGCATTTTATGAATGTCAAGTACTCCACAGATGTGGGCCTTGATAGTTGCAAGGCCTGTCTGTTATGGAACCCAAAGATATGGTGCCGTGTTTGCATGATACTGTCCTGAAGTAATTGAATCCAGCCCACACACTCAAACACAGTGTCTTTCGGGTCATCCATCATCTCATATGTTAGTTTTTCAGAAGGGAACTTATTATGCTGGGATTGACACCTAACCTTTTCCAATTAAAGATCTGTCCCATAATACAAAACAATTTAAATTGGCTTGAAAGGATGATGATGTATGCTGTACAGAACTATAAGGCTTATTTTGGACTTTATCCATCGTCTGGTATATATAAGACAAAGATGGTGATGGAGACTAGCTCTTTCTAATGGGCCCAACTGAGTAGGTCTATCCTGCCCCATCCACCTGAGGATGGAGACATATCCAGTTTCCGAAACATTGTTGTTTTTTGTCTTATATATACCAGATGATGGATAAAGTCCAAAATAAGCCTTATACTTGTAGTTCTGTACAATTTAAATTGGCCCTGAAAAATTTCTTCTGTTCCCATTCATTTTATATGTTGGACGAGTATTTTAAATACAAGATCAACTAAACTTTTTATACTGCTGTTTATGTGGTATATTGTATGAAAGACTTTCAGTTGATATTTGTATATATTGTATATATTCTCGATTCCAGACACGTTACAATATATTTTTAAGGAATTAGCTTAATAAGGTATTACTGTCTAGTTGATACTGAGAAAATTTGCCCAAGTGTTAACTTTTCTGCATTGTACGTGGTGCAATCCAAAAGTTCTCGAAATATATTAATAAAAACTATTACATCTTACCTAGATCTTATTCTGCACCATCACCTTCAAAGTAGTCCCCTTGGGAGCGCATACACCGATCCCAGCTTTCCTGCCACTTTTCAAATGCAATCTGGAAGTCTTTCTTTGTTAGGGTGTTTAGTATCGTCTGCGTTTCCGCTTGAATTTCCTTAACTGTATCAAATCTTCGCCCCTTCAACTTGATTTTCATCTTGGGGAAGAGAAAGAAGTCGCATGGAGCTAAGTCTGGCGAGTACGGTGGGTGGGGAACAACTGCCATCTTGTTTTTAGCCAAAAATTCCTGCACAGTGTTAGCCATATGCGGTTGTGCGTTGTCATGGTGGAGTACCCAGTCGCTCGTGCACCACTTCTCTGGACGTTTTCTCCTCATGTTCTCCCTCAAATGCCTTAGAACTTCTTGATAGAACTCTTTATTGACTGTCTGACCAGGAGGGACGAACTCCTTATGAACAATCCCGTCAATATAAAAAAAAAACAGATCAACATGGTCTTAATGTTGCTCTTGTCGACCTTTTTTTGGCCGAGGTGAAGAAGGGCTGTTCCATTGCAACGATTGCTGCTTGCTTTCAGGGTCGTAGCCATAAACCCAACTTTCGCATCACCAGTGACAACCTTCAAAAGAAAGTTTGGATCCTCTTGAAGCAGTTGCTGAAGTTCCCTGCAGACTTCCAAGTGATGCTGCTTCTGTTCATTTTGCAGCAGTCATGGCACAAACTTCACCGCAATCCTCCTCATGTTCAGTTCCTCTGACAAAATTCGTTGACATGTACCATAACTTAGTCCCAAAGTGTTACAGAGGTCTTGGATGGCCAGTCTACGATCTTGGAGAATCAGATCCCTAACTTTCGCCACATTTTCTGGTGTTTTGCCCATTGACGGCCGTTCCAAAGGGTCGTCATCATCAGTCAATGTTCGGCCATTTTTAAAACGCTTATACCAGTTGTAAGTTTGTGTCTGGCCTAAACTATTTTCACCAAAAGCTTGCTTCAACATTTGGTGCGTTTCTGCAGCGGTTTTCCAAAGTTTGAAACAAAACTTTATACATACTCGCTGCTCTCTCAGGTCAGCCATCACAAAACTGCAAACTCACGGAAACACAACAATGGAAATATGTTCAACAATAAACCCAACCACTCAACTCAATGCCGCTTGCTACACTGATTCAAGAAGGATGTGTGAGGAGACACCTAGCGGTATTTCGATGTACACATAACCATTCGCATGCAAAATTAAAATTTCGGAAACTTTTGGAAGATAGCTGGCTCAGATCTCAGTCAGGACTTCAGCTATACTGACTGAGACTTTTCTTTGTTTTCCTTAGTCGCTACAGACAGGTGTTCTGATAGTACCTCAGATTAGGTCATGGCTACTTCATTTTTCATCCTTTCCAGTTCATCGTTCATTAAGCAACCCATCATTTGGTTATAAGCTCCAGGGGTTTACTAGATCCCATGCAAATGTAGGAACATCAACATGGGTGAGATGGGTCACTCGATTGAAGAACATTTTGTAAAATCTCCAGCTCTGTCATCTGTAACTGCCATTCTTTATGGTAAAGAAATGTATGGTGACTATCACTGTTTAGTAATTTTATGATGACAAGAAACCTGTGGTATATGATTAACAGTGTATAACAGTTAACAGAATGATAGATATTTTAGTGCTAGGAGATGTGAGTGCAGGAATGTTTAATTCAGTCACCACAAATTAATCACTTCTTAATGTGTATGCCAGATTCAATTATGAATAACTTGTTTACAAGAAGACAGAATCTGCAGTGATCTGTACTACACATGCCTTTTGAAGACAAGTACAGTCAACTCTCGATTATCCGGGATAATGGTGGGGATGGAAACCATGATTAATCGAAAACCCGGTTAAGACAAATTTTATTAAAAGTAGTACTGTAATACTGTACCTTCATAATACTATAGGCCTACCTGTATTTAAATTTATTCAACCTCATTTTTATGTCATCTCATGGCCTGTTTAATACTTTTTTTTACATTACACTGAAGTATGAATTAGTTATTTCAATCACAGTCTTCAACAACATCCAACACTTTTTACGAATATTCACACTTAAAAAAAATTTAATATTGTCGTTTACTTTTTCACGGCATTTTCCTTTTTCTGTTAATATTTAACACAACGCGCTTTTACACCCTGACATTTTGCTAACGCACTTGAAGATCGATACAAAGAGACCAACTGGGGCGGTGTATCTGTCCTTGAAACTTTCCACAAATCCTTGCATTCTTTCACCCCTACCCTAGAACATTGTGTTAGCATAACAGGACCAAAGAATGCAGAGCGCCGTTCACACTAGTGCGAAAATCGTGTTACAACTCACCATGTGAAACAAAAGTGAATGAATATTAAACAACATATAAGCCTCAAAAAAGTCTGAGTAGCCCCGGTTAAGCCGCAAACCAGTTAATCCGCCCCTGGATAATCGAGAGTTGACTGTATCATATCTCTCTCAGTTTCTGACATTCTTGCAAACCAGTGACCACCATGCATGAAATCACAGAGTATTGTACATAGGGTTGTGACATCAGATCTGTTGTGGGAGGTGAATCAGAAGGGACTGAATAGGTATCTGCTGTGTAATGAAACAGAGTTTATCTCCTCTGTTGCTCTACAAAATGTAAAGATTATGTAAGATTTGAGGCTTTCACGGTGGTGACTGTGAAGAAAGCAGTCTGCTTTTACCGGTTCTCACTGTCTCTTCGCTTGCAGATTTCTTATATTTTTCTTTCTACCCTGAAGATGGAGGCAATACGTTCCTCCGAAACGTCGGTTAACACCACATATACATGGTGCCAAATCCCAGAAGACTGCTTTCTTCATGTAAAGAGTAGTTAGTGTATTAAGAGCAGTGAAATGTTATAAAGAAAGGACTGCCAAAACAGAGCTATTAGTGTGACAGTCAGAGAGCAGACCACTCTCACAAAAAGAAGTTTAGTGTGACAGAGAGCAGACCACTCTCACAAAAAGAAGTTTAAATACACCCATCAAAGCAAACAACCTGACTGTATTTGTGCAAATTTACAAATTTCTGAACTTTGTTAAATAGGATATAGTTGTGCAACAAATGGTAGTTTTGTTTTTAAATTGTAATTTTTATATACATGGATTTTGTCATAAGACCAGCAATTTGTTATTGTTTTACCAAAAGTTTGTTATCTTTCTTGGCTTTATCTTTGCTATGGCAGTTGGTGGCCAATGCTAAGACATGTTTAGCATGATAAATTTATTAGTAGAAAGGAGTTCATAGTTTTCATTCATAGCCTACTTCCTTCATTTTATAAGTATATATACTCGTATATATGTAGTATATTCATGATTGTTCATATACCTGTCCATTGCTTTGTCTCAGTTCTTAATGAAATTTAATATGAACATGGCACTAGAGACCACTCCACCTTTGGTCTTTTTAATCTCCTGCAGTCAGCAGTACAAACTTGGGAGTCATGCAGATCTCCAAGGTATGGCAGAAGTGCCTCTTAAAGAATCATATAGGGCTTTGAAATGTTGAATGGTAATAAGAGCTTTAAAAATTTTGTAATGTTAATTTTCCTATAAAATGTAAAATAACAGCATGACAGCCATGCAGAATTTGTATTTATCTTTTGATTTTATGGACGTAATTAATGGAGAATGGGAGATGAGTGTACAAAATTTTTTTTATAGGTAGATCATAAACATACCAACAGATTCTTCATGAACCATTTCATATATGCGAACAGTTATAAACAAGGCAAAGATGTTCATCTTTGAGGATGTTTGTGACAAATTTACCTTGGAATTGTGCACAGAAACAGATTACTAAATTATTGATTTATGAGGGGGTACCCAAAAAAACCAAACTTATTTATTCAGATTTTAAGCACAAACCTTCAATCCCCTTCAAAGTACTCCCCACTTACACTAATACACTTGTCTAGTCTTTTATTCCATTTTTCAAAACATTGTCTAAATTCATCTTTTGCGATGCTTGACAGCGCCTCCGTCATTTTTTCCTTCACCTCAGCAACATCAGCAAAATGCTGAAAAAAAGTTTTGATCATTTCGGGACTCTTCTTTCAAAGCACAGCATGCTTCCACGCGACCTTGTTTTTGTTCAGCAGTCAGCAGTCATGGCACGAATTTCGCAGCCACCCTTTTNGAGTTTCTGTTCCACTTTTCCCAAGCAAAAAGCAGAATTTCACCGCCGCACGCTGTTCACGAAAATCAGCCATTTCAAAAACGACGATCACACAAAACAGTTGTCACTATAAACTCTGCCGAAACTAGTCCTTAACTTCTGAAGCAACGGTAGTCGGCTTATCGACTCAGGAATGTTAGCTCTATGTGCTCATAGCGGCAAAACGCGGTACTATAAAAGCTCTGCCCAGAAAAAAAATTAGTTCAGTTTCTTTTGGGTACCCCATCATATGTGAGGATAGTCCATAAAGTATCTGCAAAATATTCATACTGGCCCTGCTGCTGTATGTGCATGCAGTTGTAAGCATGGAACGTCCTGTGTTCTAGTGACATATTTGACTGCCTTTCATCTCTCTTTCACAACTACTGAAGTCAGTGCGGTGCATATGCTGAGGATGAGCAGCATGTAGTGGTTTGATTTTTAGGCGCTAAAGGTGTAAGAAGTGTGGAAATTCATTGGAGATTATCAGCAGAATACAATATCACTGTTTTGTGCAGCAAACTGTATGTAAGTGGAATAACATTAAAAAATGGTCAACCAAATATCACTGATGAACAGTTAGAGCATTTGTCCCTATCAACTACTGCAGAGAACATTGAAGAAATCTGAACACTAATTCTTGACAATAGGAAGGTTGAAGAAAGCAGTCTTCTGGGATTTGGCACCGTGTATATGTGATGTTAACCGCACCGCCGTGAAAGCCTCAAATCTTACAATAGGAAGGTTACTATTGTAGTGACAAAGCAGTTGCAAAGTAGTCATGGTTGTGTCTGTGAAATCATCCACCACAGACTTTACTTCCATAAGTTTGTGCAAGGTGGGATCCAAGACAGCTTGCAGTATACCATAGACATAACTGTCCAGACTTACATAACTGCCTTCTGAAGTGGTATGAGGAATGTGAAGGCTTGTTGGCTCCAATTTTTATGACATGTGGATCTGCCACTACACACCTAGTACAGCTCTTATAATATGGAATGAATACACCTGAATTCACCCATTAAAGTGAAGTTCATATCTCAACCAGCAGTGGGATAGGTTATGCTCACACTTCTGAAATTCACAAAGTCAGATCTTTGAGCATTACTGGGAAAGGGGTATGATGAGATGCCATGTGACAGGCTGATGGTGGCGATTTGGCGTAAACACAGATATCAACTGTTGAAAGGTATTGTGCTATTGCAGGACAATGCATGCCCCCAGACTGGTGCCCACATGTTGAAACACTAGATCAGTTATGTTTTGAGATTTTAGAACATCAACTGTACAGCCATGACCCTGCTCCATCAAATTTTCATGTGTTTGGACTCCTCAGAGGCTCGTTAAGAAGCCGTTATTTTTCGAGCAGCCATGAGCTAAAGGAGGTGTTTACATATCTTGCCACAGAGTTGAAAGCTCATTTTGTTGATGGCATACATAAACTTCTGCAGCACAGGACAGATTATAGCAAGGTGACTGTGTAGAAGAGTGATGTGCTTGTGAATAATGTGTTCCTCTTGTGGTAATTTTAGTAAATATGTTGCATATATGTCTGACTTCTACCATCTTAGTTCTTGCCAACCTCATCATGCAGACTAAAAGCATTTGAAGGAAAGTAGACATAAGTTTTTTCAGAACCACTTCCTTTACTCGTTCACATAAAATTCTTGTAGAATATAAAATAAATGTTGGGCATTTTGTTATCTTTGCAGGATGGTATTGACCTGATGGATGAAGATGTGCTTCAGTTCTATACACGACAGTGGGAGGAATATCAGTTCAGTTCTAAGGTGCTTAATGGTGTCTGTGCTTACCTCAACAGGTGAGGAATAGTAATATTTTCCACCTAATACATTCTTGTTCATATGATGATATGCTTTTCTGGCGTTTTTTGGAATAATAATCTCCAGTAGCTCTTATGCAGTAACCAAATGATGTAAGAGTTGAAGAGACTGAAGTATGTATCAGTTTTTCAAGAGAAGCATTTTTAATAATATTATTATATTATATTTCAGCATCCTGTTGCATTTGGGGCACCATTTTAAATTTTAAAATTTTTGATAATGTAAGATTTTAGAGACTGAAGGTATATGCCATTTTTTCAAGAGAAACATTTTTCCAGTTGAAAATGCCCCTTTTAGTCGTCCCTTAGTGATGACTACTCATCCCCATGCTGAAAGTGGCATTTAAGAACCCGGCAGTGTTAAAGCTGTTTCAGTTCCACAGACATGAAATATGAAGCCCCTGACCACCATTTCAGCTGTTCCAACAATTACATTTAACACCAGTAAATATCTACTTGATTGTAAGTTTTGAGGTTTTCACGGTGATGACAATGAAGAAAGTCATCTTCTGGGTTTAGGCACCGTGTATTCTTCGTTTTGGCCAACGTTTCGGAGGAACGTAGCGCCTCCATCTTCAGAGCAGTTGAATGGCTTTGAATGCGGAGAGCAGTAGATGTAGTGATAGGATGTGAAAGGCGCTGCTTATATATGAAGTAGGCAGGGGGTGGTTGGTTAGGGAGAACGGACCAATGGGAGCAGTAGGGAGCGATTAAGACCATATATGGTGTTGTGTTGACTAAGGGTGGGGGGAACGGCCAGTAAATCCATGATACTTGAGGTCAGTAGCACTAGGAAGTGCGGTAGACAAGAAGAACCGGTAGGTTGGGGACAGGCTATAGACGTCAATGACATGACGAAGAACTGGTGTGGCTAGTTGGATTCTCTGAGTGAAGAGATGCTTCCGTGTCTGTCGAGATAGTGAGAGCGATAAAGGCCATAGATGTAGTGTGCTAAGGTAGGGGGGGGGACGGCCAGTGAATCCTGGAAACTTGAGGTCAATAGAACTAGGAAGTGCGGTAGACAAGAAGAACCGGTGGTTGGGGACAGGCTACTGACGTCAATGACATGACGAAGAACTGGGGTGGCTTGTGGGATTTCTCTTGATGGTAGAGATGAGTGGCTTCCATGGAAGCTCTGATATAATTAAAAACAGTAAAATAAAATTTAATTTTGGCTGAGAAAGTGATCAGAATTTCATTAAATATTTGTGACTGGAAAGATTAAGTTATTTTTACATGTGCAGAAGTGTCAGAGGTTAGAGTGAGTTTTCATTAACATATTTTCAGTTCATCATTCACTTGTCCTTATTTCAGGCATTGGGTCCGAAGAGAGTGTGAAGAAGGCCGTAAAGGAATCTACGAGATATATCAACTTGCCCTGGTGACATGGCGGGATAACTTATTTAAGCAGCTTAATAAACAGGCTAGTATAATTGCTATGACTGGTACTCCTGCTGTAATTTTAATTTCATTTGTAATATTCATTTATATGTTAACCAGTTAAAGGATTTGATCCTGTTAATTTCCTTGGATTTTTTCAAGCATGACTTGCAGACTTGCATGTGGTATGTTCCAGTGACTAAAGATTTATAAACAATAATCTGCTTGGCACTAACTTCGCCAACAAGTGGTGGTCACTCATTCGGTATAGTTCGCTTGCGGATTAAAGCCATAGAGTTGATCTTCTCATCCTAGCTAAGTAAACTAATTCAATAGAATAGAATCCTTCTTGAGGATCTGGTAGTCACTCACGTAGTCAAGAAATTCCCCAGCTTCCATGAAATCTGAAGTATCTTAAGCCAGTTGAGTTCAGGACATATCCTCATATCATATTTTGCGAGATCCATTTTAGTAAAAGAAAGCTTGCTGCCTGTTTGTCTTTTTGTGTATCTCCCCCCCCCCCTTTCTTTTTTTTTTTTTTTTTTTTTTTTGTCGTT